>NC_083479.1:1445000-1505000 GCF_030014155.1 Tachysurus vachellii
GTGTCCCACTTGCTTTGACAGTGTCTCATAGCTCTGTCAGGTTCTGTCAGTGTCCCACTAGCTTTGTCAGTGTCTCAGAGCTCTCTCTGTTTCACAGCTCTGTCATTGTCTCAGAGCACTGTCAGTGTCTTACAGTTCTCAACATCTCACAGCCCTTTCAGTGTCTCACAGGTCTGTCAGTCCCTCTCAGTCTCTCACAGTTCTCAGTCTCTCACAGTTCTCAGTGTCTCACAGCTCTCTCAGTGTCTCACAGCTCTGTTAGTCCCTCTCAGTGTCTCACAGTTCTCAGTGTCTCACAGCTCTGTCAGTCCCTCTCTGTGTCTCACAGTTCTCAGTGTCTCACAGCTCTGTTAGTCCCTCAGTGTCTCACAGTTCTCAGTGTCTCACAGCTCTGTTAGTCCCTCAGTGTCTCACAGCTCTCTCCTACCCTCATTATATCTTTTCTTGTCTTGTAGCATTACATTTGTGCAGGAATGTTCTGACTCGGTAACTGTGCAGTTATTTAAAATCTGACTCAAGTCAGCCTCATTGAAATGTTACAGAGATTAAAGAGTGACTTTGTCTCAAGATCCTATAGAATGTTTATTTTGCGGTGAGATGCAGGAGACGATCGACAGGACAATACGACCAGCAGGGAAATGTGACATGGAGCATTTAGACCTTTCAGTGCTGGCAAACAATCCACAGCTCCATTAATGTGCACCTCTCTCTCTCTCTCTCTCTCTCTCTCTCTCTCCCTCTCTCTCTCTCTCACACATGCACTCACTCACACACACACACTCACTCACACACACACACACTGCTATGGATGAGGGGTACAAGGGAAGGTTACACTGCCTGTCTGCGGTTCTGCAGAATTCAGAGAAGGCCGAAACGACAGCGTTGCCAAAGTCCCAGACAAATGTTCATTTTGGAATTGCTCTTTGCTTACATACCTCCCTCACACTCGCTTTCCTATTTTGCCATTATTTTAATAGAGTTTCACCTTTCTCACTCCCTAACTGCAAAAAAGTGCTTTCAAGATGTGTTTAAAAAGAGAAGGAAAATAACTCATGCAGATAATCAAGCTTAATCTCTGTCTCTGTTAGCCTTAATCTCAAGCACAAAATCAGCTTCTAATGGGCTTCTCAGAATGTGCTCCAATTTCTTTCTTTCTTTCTTTCTTTCTTTCTTTCTTTCTTTCTTTCTTTCTTTCCACATTTGTTGCCTTAACTTTCACACTTTTTGTCTTCTATTGACTTTTAGGCTTGTCTTGATTCTTTCTTTCTTTCTTTCTTTCTTTCTTTCTTTCTGTCTGTCTGTCTGTCTGTCTGTCTGTCTTTCTTTCTTTCCACATTTGTTGACTTAACTTTCACACTTTTTGTCTTCTATTGACTTTCTTAGGCTTGTCTTGATTCTTTCTTTCTTTCTTTCTTTCTTTCTTTCTTTCTTTCTTTCTTTCTTTCTTTCTTTCTTTCTCTTTCTTTACTTATTTAAACGGTTTAAATTATTAAACTGAAGAGGGAAAGTAACTCGTGAAGAAAACCATGTTAAATTTGCCCTTATTAGACTCATAGGCGTTCAAAGTAGAACTGAAGACACTATTGCTGCTAATCGATATTCCCGGTATATCATGTCACCCCTGTCGCGGACGCGCCCCGCCCCTCATCTCTCATCCGGCTGTGCGCGCGCCCCGCCCCTAGTCCTTCTTCCATCCACTGCAGGTTGTCAAGTTGGCATCTCACGCGTTCCTCCGCGCGTATCTAAAACTTGTGTTTGGTTCTCCATGTCATGAAGACGGAGGCGCTACGAACCGGATCGATGAGACTGGAGGCTCCGTTTCTGGAAACGATCAGCTTTTGGAGCGACCGCGGCGATGCGCTTCGTCCTCCCTCCACTTCTCCTCGCGTAAGTTCAGCTTTTCGGCTTTTGACGCAGAATTTGATACTTAAATGTTCACACTCTTAAGCAACATGGGATTTAATGGGAGAAAAAAATGACTAGTTCTGTTTTGACCTGGTTCGTGGGAATGTGACAGGTGGCACGAGCTTGCCAGAAGAAAGGAGGGGAAAGTTGTGAAAATTCGCCCTTGGCTTGTTATTTTGTGACTTTTATGAATGAAAAGTCATTAGAGTTTTGGGAACACGGCTTAAAAACGTGCGCTGGATGAGAAACAAGCGAGTGTGCCAGCTTTGGGTTTGGAAAGTCTCCCTGTTTCTGAGCTCTCAAGGTTGGCGGCTTTGGGTAAAACTACATGTGTTTCACATTCACGTCGAACATTAAGAGCCAGCAGATGCCGCGTTCCTAATATCCTAATACACACAATTAGTGTGTGTGTGTGTGTGTGTGTGTGTGTGTTTGTGTGTGTGCACGCGTGTGTGTGTCTAATGTACTCGGATAACAGCTGAGATCATAGACCAAACTGATTCACATACATGTCTGGATAATAGATCTCTCATTGTAGCACACAGTCATCAAGCAGCAAAATATACTTAAAAAAAAAACTTCTCATTGAAACGTGAATGTAATCCTGCAAAAAAATGTAGTCAAAAATGGGTCAGTTATTTTATTTAGAAAAAACAAAACAAGAAGAAGAAGAAGAAGAAGAAGAAGAAGAAGAAGAAGGCGTTGTTATTTAACTGATGGAATAATAAATGATGCCATTTGTTTTTGTTTGAATGTGGAACTGAGACAAGCGTGATATTGTAGATGACAGAAAATGTGGGAAAAAAAAAACCCATGAAGGAATTAATCCTTGTCTCAAATCCCTCTGTTACTGGATGAGACAAAAAGCTGTTGATCAGTTTAATATCTTGACCGGTTTTTGTGTTTAGAATTATATATTTTTTTTGTTTTTCATCTTTTCCTCTAGATGGGTTCAGATTGCACTGCTGCTGTGTAGCTTCCTGGAGGTAAAATTGTTTCTGGTCTCACACACACACACACACACACACACACGCACGCACACGATCTGTACTGATGTATCACTGGTTATGATATTTTTCTAGGCACTAGCGGTGGATGATGTGGATTTCGGCGAGCACGTGGAGACCCAGACAGGCACGAGAGACAGTCTGAGCAGAAAGCATCACCGGGTCTACCAGCTGTACAGCAAGACCAGCGGAAAACACGTGCAGGTGCTGGGAAGGAAAATCGTCGCCACGGGAGAAGATGGGGATAAATATGGTAAGAGCGTACAGGGAAAGCTGGAGAAAAGTTTTAAGAGAAACGGGTTGATAAAGAGAGCAGTCGAGGATGGGCGCCTGCTTCATCGACTTCTTTATGGATTTTCTTTACCTGCTCTAATGACAAGGGCAAAGACTGTTAGATGAAAAGAGAGAGAGAAAGAGAGAGAAAGAAAGAAAGAAAGAAACATGGGTGGGAGGGTTGATCTAAACTGACCTTGATGTCATCCAAAGACAATACGAACGATCGCATGCATGAAGAGATATTTTAAACAGAGCAGAATATGATTAAAGTCTTATCAGTCAGCCGAATCGAACCACAGAAGGCAGAATTGGCCAGTGAGGACTGAACTTGTCAAGATGGCAGCATCCAGTGAAGGACCCCTTTAGTGTTTTTTTTTTTTTTTTTGTTATGTCGATTAGCTGAGATGACTAATGCTTATTGCGATGAATAGTTGCAGATAGGGAGTTGCCCGTGGCTTGGCTTACAACAAGAAAAATGCTCTGGCAATATTTTCTCTGGCAGAGATTTGTTTTTATCCTTGGCCTGTCTATATTCCTGTCTGTCTGTATGTGTCTCTCTTCACAAGCCCAGCTCGTGGTGGAGGCAGACACCTTCGGGAGTCAGGTGCGAATTCGGGGCAAAGAGACCAACTTCTACCTGTGCATGAACCGCAAGGGGAAACTGGTTGGCAGGGTGAGTTTGTTCGGTGTTCTAATACTCACAACGCTCCTGAGGACAAGAAAGTAGTGCAGCTGCAAATCACTCTAATAAATCTGTCTAATACCTGGTCGTTTCTATAGTAACAGCTCATTCAGAAGGACGGGCACGGCAGACACTCCAGGTAAACACGGCTGAATCTAAAGTGTTACATCCTGTTTTCTTCACAGAAAGCCAACAGTGCAAATTCTGAGTGCGTCTTCATCGAGATGGTTCTGGAGAACAATTACACGGCCTGGATGTCGGCGCGTCATACCGGCTGGTACATCGGCTTCACCAAAAAGGGTCGACCTCGCAGAGGGCCTCACACTCTCCCGAACCAGCAAGACGTGCACTTCATGAAGCGTTTTCCTCCCGGTGAGCAGCCGAACCTGCAGCACAGCAGCTTCACCACCGTTAGCAAGAGGAACAGGAGGATGCAGGAGACCAGCGCTAGTCCTGACTCACAGTCAGAACACCGTCACACGCTTGTATAAAGGATCCTGTCGTGGAGGACTGGAGTCACACTTACCAAACCTGCCAGGTGTAGGTCACTTCACTTCCATATGGAGGTCAAATTTAGACCGAATGCAAATGCTGCGTAATCAAAGACGGCTGGGCGCGAGTCCAGGGAACAAACTTGGAGACTCCTGACTCCTGACAAGGGCACGCACGGCTCTGTAAAGCCGACAGAAAATCCTCTCCAGCATCCACTACTATTAGCGAGTCTGGTCAGACAGTGAGTTTCACAGATATAAAACCCCTGTGAAAGGTGAAAGGCTCATGTCTACATTATTCTGATCACATACCTTCTTGAGTTAAATAATCCTGCTTGAAATGTTAATCAATAGGATAAAATGCCTAGGCATGTAAACGACAAGAAAAAGCCAAATGTAGCTAATATCATGAATAATGGAACAAGAATCCTAGCAACAACCTGCATGACGGGATAAAGATTTAAGAGCAACGTGTTGGTATGAGCTCATACAGACATCCTGGTGTATAGACTCTTAGGAAAAAACTTACGTCTATCAACTTAAAGTCTCTAAAGAGTTCTGCGGGTTTCTGGAGTTAAACACGTTTCTGCGTCCAGCAGAATTCGAAATGTGTATGAGAAAATTTGGCCTCTTTATTTCAGCCATGCAGCTTTTTAATTTGCCAACAGAACACAATAGGACCAACTTGCAGGTTAGTGACGAAAACTCAATAACTATAATGAGTTGTAATGTACAGAATAGTAAAAAAAAAAAGGAAAACAAGGAACCCTGGATAATGCTTCAGTACCCTTCTGGGTCTCTAGAACCTTCCTTGAGAATCCTACTTTCTAACATTTCTTATGAAGGAGCTCTTTATTAAAACCCTAAACAATCCAAGAGAACCCTTGGAGATCCTTTGGAGGACGCTTTGTACTGCGAGTCACATTACGGTGTGAAACCGATACGCTTCAACGTTCATTTACGTTATAGAATTTCAGTTATAGAGCTTATAGATCTCTCTAAACTCACTTCTGGATCTTTGAATTATCTCTTGCTTGTGTTCTGGCTAATCATTTATGGAGTTTGTTGGGCTATGAATCATCGCTGGAATGATATTAAGAAATTTTAGTCTTATTATATATTGCTTGAGTTCCTAGACGTTGGGGTAAAGTCAGAATTTTCCGAATTTTGGTGCATGACTTGGACTCGCTTTTAACTAGGACTTGAGCCTCAAACTTGTCTTGAGACGACGGAGCATTCAAGAGTGTTCGACTCTCCAACTTGCCTGTTAGTAATCAGAGCTTTTTGCTCCATATACAGTATAATCAGCTGCTTACAGGCCCTGAGCCACCAGGGGACCCTGTAAAAAAAAAAGTTATATGTTTTTCTAATATCTTTTGGTGATAAAAGACAACAGTTCAGGTTCTGGCAGGGGGCAACTTTGTGGTCTGCACCAGAGGTACCAGAGATGGTATTATTAATATTATTATTATTATTACTTTGAGCCCTAATGTTAAACATCTTTGTTAGTAATTGTTTTCTTCAACATGAAATAACGCTAGTCAAAGCTCGCTACCACAGCTGACTGCAATTCATTAAAAACAAAACAGACTTCCACTGAAAAATTAAATCACCAGCGGTGGCAGCGTTCTCCCGCTGCGATAACATTTGGGACTTGACATTTACATTTAGTCCTTTACCAGATGCTTTTCTCTTCTCTAATCTTCTCTTCTCAGAAACAAGTTACAAAACAGATGAAAGCACAGCCATAGTCGAGGATTAGAGACAAATGCTGGGCTATAAAGCGTTAGCACGGTCTCTCTGGAGGTGGTGAAGACAAAAACGTAGAGGCAAATCTATAAATGAGAAGTAATGCGACAACCAGTTCAAAGAAAATTATAAAGGAACTTGAAATCATGTAGCAGCTTATAGACTCGAAGCTTGAGGATAAGATGGCTTGGACTCGACTGGGACTCGTCTGGGACTTGCTGGAGTTCTCCAGAAGTCACTGACCTCCAATTATCCACATTTTTTCCCTCTTTTTCGCTCCTATAACAACCTGAACTAAGCAAGTAAGCGTAATGCACTATAGACATATACACCGAGAGATTATACTAAGAAACGACCATTTTTAAAAGCATGTGACCCTGACAGTATGGAAATATTCACCATATTAATCATCCACAGTTGGATGTAAAAGCTCAGACACAGAACTGCAGTGTGGTACCTAAGACTTACTCAATATACACCGTATCAACACACACCAGTATGTTATGGATGTTTTCGTTTTTCTTTCTTTTTTTGTTTAAAGTGACTCTGTTCATTTCACGAGGTCTTATTTGGGGCCTTGAACGAACGGTGGACGATATGGTCTAGGAGAATAACTAACCACTAATAAATAAACGGCAGACGGTTTTCCACAGGAACTTGGGAAGTGTTAGATTTGATCCAAATTGTGTAACACCAGAGGCCTGAACTGAGCCTCACTAACACGATTAACGTTGACTACGGAATAAAACACTGTGCATCATGCTGTTATAGACAAATAATCAATGACTGGGTGACAGCAAGTCCCAAAAGTGTTCTGTTCATCTTATAACCTAAGAATTCGAATCAAAATTAGTAATGTGTGGAATCCACAAAACCTACATTATAGCATCTAGAAAACAAAAAACTAAATAAATAAATAACTTAATTCAATAAATAAAAAAAAAATCAGACAGAATTTGTTACAAGAATCATAAAAACATAGACTTATCCGTTTAGAAGATGTCGGAAAAATGTCTCTCGTAGACCGCTGACGCTGGAGACTCCTTCCGTAAATATCCGGTAAATTTAATTCTCTGTATTGAAATTTGTTCAACCAAACTGTCAGCGCTGCTGTTAAAGCGAATTTAATCAACACCTTCGGACCAATCGGAATCCAGAATTCAGCAGCGCCGCGTTTCAAAACCGAAAACGCAACTACGCTGTAGGCTATTTTAAAAATTTCGAACCGAATGTTTTTTTTTCTTGTTCCCTAACAAGTGACATATCGCCCACCCTATTGATATAACCTTCCGTCTGTTGTCTCGTAACATGTACGAGTTGATAAAGCTGACACAGGTACCACCCTGTTCGATGTACAGTAAAAAAAAAAAATCATGTACAGTTTTTTTTTTGTTTTTTTGTCTCATTGTTACTGGGGCTAAAACTGAAAGAAGAAATATTTTGATACAGGATGCTATTAAAAAAATATTTATTTTCTTGACGTGGTCATTGCTTTATTACTCAGCATTTTGTGTTTTGTCAATTAGGAAAGTTACAGTTTGTATCTGCTTCCTTCATCACCAAAAAAAAAAAAAAAAACCACGCAGATCATAAAACACAGCAGGTGAACGTCTTTCCTCAAAATAACCTAGAAACTGTTTTTTTCTCTCATCCTCACCTACAGTAAGTCTTTTACGCTGTTTGAAATTCTGGAGAGATCATAAGAAATCAATCTATTTCAGATTTCCTTATCACAGCCGTCCTGTTTACACTCCTAATCCAGACATTCCTCAGATTCTCTCCGTCATATCAAACGCCCTGGTTGTATTTATCTGCTCCAGTTTTATCATCGGTTTATAAATTCTGCTCCGTTTTATTTTCGTCGTCTTTCTAAATATAAAATAGACGGTGATGAAGTCTAAAAGTAGGCTTTAAGGACTGGACGCCAAGGAGGTATTCGAGTTAAACGGAAGGTTCTTTATGTTCAGCAGTTTAGACTTCTTTTTTCACTCCACGGAAGCTTCATACGTTTAAAGTTCAGTTATAAACGATACACTTTATGCATCTACTTCAGTAATAAATGAGAGCCTTGACTGGTGATACCATGACTGGTCATGACCCAATGAGATGTCCTGGTTTCCCACCATGTTATTATACTGTTTGTTTTATACAATCACTCTTTTACTCCATGGCAAAACCAAAAGCATCAAACACTGCAGTTCACCTTCCAGCTCAAGTCTTGGGTCTTATGCTTAGGCCGTGTAAAGCGAATGTGCTCTGACTTTCAGACAAGGGGGTAAAAACCAGTAAAGGGCAAGAGATGAACCAACAATCTCAGAGCTGAGAGTCAAAGACGTTACCATTAAACCACACATGACTTCAGAGTCTCATGGTTGTTCATCTGAAATCAGGACAGACCAAGCAAGACCATGTACGAACATTCTATTCATCCTGATGTGTTATTTATTTCATACATGTTCGTATGGCTCGGTGGGTAAGTGATCAGCTCCTGACTCTCATGATCAGGGTTCAAGCCTTGGTTCAAATAAGTTTTCCTTCCTAAGCATAGCTTTCTCTGTAGTAGTAACAAGAACTAAAAGGTAAAGCTCCAAAAAAAGCAGGTCAGTGTAAGGACCTGGTGGCTCAGTGGGTTGGTGCACAATGTTTCTCACCATGATGATCAGGGTTCAAGTCTTGGTTCAGGTGAGTTTTAGAATCACTTTAAGGTGGAGCAGTGACATGAGCTGAAAGATAAATGTTTAAAAAAAAGCAGAGGGGTCAGAAAGTTCTGATAGCTCACATGTCTAAGGGTGCGTCCCTCTGCAGTGTCATGCTGCACAGGATTGAGACCACCTGCAGGCGAGCTGAGGGGCCGGAACCCGGTGGGGCTCTAAGTCTGGCAAAGTGAGAGAAAGAGAGTGAAAGCCAGCAGGTCCCACCTGGGGCTCCTGGAGAGGTGAAGGGTGGGGTTATGTTACTCTGGGATTTTTCTCGTCTATATTTATATTTTATATATATACACACACATTCTTTTTATGCAATCCATATTACTCTTTCCTTTTACTACACTACTGTATTTTCAATTTATATATACACCCCTTTATTTTTATTTTTTTTATGTATATACTTTTTCCAATTTAACTTGCTACAATTTCTTCTACCTTTACTCAGATTTATATCATCTATGTCTCACACCAGAAACCTCAGGAACAACTGACTAAGACAGTTCCATCTAAGCCAAGATCTTCAGACTCAAGATCTTCAGACTCAAGATCTTCAGACTCAAGATCTTCAGACTCAAGATCTTCAGACTCAAGATCTTGTAGTTAAAAGAGTTCACCTAGAATCCTGACACCATGAGCTACGACTGAACCTGAGGTGTGACACAAAAGAGCTTTACTTTACCTTCACAGGTGGTTCAGTGGGTAAGTTATAGTGGTGTATGCTTTTGCGTAAGGTTCATGGTTCGAGCCTCGACTCAGCCGTGAAGAATTTAAAGTCCTCCAGTTTCTTTATCTGACTCACTGGACTGAATGTGAGAGCCGTACTGTTACAGCGAAAGACAAATTTGGAACTCCTGCTTGTAAGAACATTGTTCATTTATGACATCATGAACATTTTCCCCTAAAGTTTCTACTAAATTGTCTATCATGTGTTAGCGCTGATGCCACACTGGACTTTCCCACATTACTCCAGCTCATGATACACCACACATGAGCTCATTGCTTTATGCCCTGCATTTGTTCCCCTTTCAGGAAAAAAAATCTATTTGTTTGGTCTGAGAGGTAAGTAAGTTCCTCGGATCTAATAAACTATTAATCTGACATTAATAATGTTTATTAGAAGCACATGTGCACAAACATGACCACATGACTTAGTGCAAAGACTAAATACCCCTAAATACAAAAGAAACAAGAGGACGTTTAGATCGGACTTCACTTCCTTCATGTTCAGCGGATATTCGGACCCCAGTGTCTGGTTGGATCTCGTGTAACACCTCGTGCACCGACTGTGTATCGGATTTTTCACACACCGGAAGTCTCACCTTACCTTACAGTACGGTCCAGTTACTTAATGTGTGAAAACCATCAGGTGAAACATGTCAGGTGGACGAAAACAGATCGGCGAGACTGATTAGATTGGGTTTAAACTCAGTTACACACAGTACATTCCTGTCTAATTGGACAGAATCGACCTGTCTGTGGTCTCAGTTTTGATCCATCTTTTGAAACATTCATTCATATTCTCTCTCCCTCTGTCTGTCCGTCTGTCTCTCTAGCTTTGTCTCTCTCTATCTGTCTGTCTCTTCCTGTTTGTCTCTCTCTATCTGTCTGTCTCTCGCTTTGTCTCTCCCTGCCTGTCTGTCTGTCTCTCGCTTTGTCTCTCCCTGCCTGTCTGTCTGTCTCTCGCCCTGTCTCTCCCTGCCTGTCTGTCTGTCTCTCGCCCTGTCTCTCCCTGCCTGTCTGTCTGTCTCTCGCCCTGTCTCTCCCTGCCTGTCTGTCTCTCGCTCTGTCTCTCCCTGCCTGTCTGGCTCTCTCTCGCTCTGTCTCTCCCTGCCTGTCTGTCTCTCTCTCGCTCTGTCTCTCCCTGCCTGTCTGTCTCTCTCTCGCTCTGTCTCTCCCTGCCTGTCTGTCTCTCTCTCGCTCTGTCTCTCCCTGCCTGTCTGTCTCTCTCTCGCTCTGTCTCTCCCTGCCTGTCTGTCTTTGTCTCTCCCTGTCCCTCTCCCTGTCTGTCTCTCCCACACAGAGCATCTGTATGAGATCCAGACCCAATAACAACATTAACGTAATTAGACACAGAGTCCTGATACACAAACAGAACTAAATTTCTGACACAGATCAAAGAAATAATATTGGATACGTTAAACATTCCACCAAGTTTAAACCAGGATTTGTAACGTTAAAAGTGGACATGAACCTGTACAAAATCATAGACATTTCATTTACTACTAACTTTTTACCTATTCACAGATAACGTGATCTGCATCACTGCCACACATGGAATCACACATGACACCACTGTGAAAAATTCCAGCCCAGAAATAAGCTCCGCCCTCCCGGCAAAAGCCATAAAAGGCAACTAGAGATGAACTCTTTACTGCACATAATTTAATTTCATTCTCCCGTATAGAATTTAGGTAAAGAATCATTCTCACGCATGCAAATACAGACACACACACACACACACACACACACACAAAAAAAAACAACAAAAACAAAAAAAAAAAAACAACACAAACGTCGCCGGTTTGTTAACACTCCTTCACAGTCAAGTACTTTATTCTTATTAATAATAATGTTTTTTTTTTCTTTAAAAAAATCTTTTCAATATACAACACCATTATAACCAAGACATTTCTGTTTACAACTAAACTGCGATCAGATCATTCGGAACCTAGACGAGCAGACAGCGAAAGGGACCGAGACAAGAAGAAGAAGAAGAAGAAGAAGAGAGACGAGAGAAGAGAGAGAGAGAAAGCTAGAGCTAGCAAAGGACGTGGAAAAGGAACGGAGCGACGGACTGGAGAGGAATCGGAAAAGAAGAAATCTACAGGGATTAGAACATCACCACAAAGGAAGCAAAACAAAGCTGATCTCCCAAATTTAGAAAGAAAAAAAAAATAAAAGAATAAAGGAAAATACAAAAAATAATAATAATAATAATAATAATAATAAACTAAAAATAAAGACACAAATGGGGCTTGACCGTCTTTTACAGTCCCATCATTCATTCATGCAAACACAGTCCTCATGGAAGAGTCACTTCCACTGTTCATCTTTTTTCTCCACAAAGAAACAAACAAAAACAAACAAAAAAAAAAAAACATGAGAAATAAAAATATCAATAGTTAAATAGTCCTTGGGCCCAGAGGCGTGGCTAGGGCAGTTGTCAGGGCGGATGTGGGGGCGGAGCTACGAGCTTGTCCTCAGTGGTGTCCCTCTCTCTCTCTGTTCGTCTTCTCTTCCTGATACACAACAGAGAGGGAGCTCGATGTGCGTTTGCACATAACTGAGTGTGTGCGCATGTGTTTGTTTACAAGAGGGGCTCAGACTTAAAAAAAGAAAGAAAAAAAAAAAAGAGAGTAAAAGAGAGAGAGGAGGGCGAGGGGAGGACAGGGATGGCGTTCCTCGACCTCTGATCCTGGCACACTTAACCACAGAGACTCGGTCATCAGGACAGTCCCCGCGCGCAGACACACTCACACACTCCGCACGCTTCCAGGGCAGCCCTGTTCAACACACACACACAAACACACAGTGAGATTGATGCAGTAGTGTAAGAGTCTATTCATATCAGAAAGCTGAGGGCACTGCGTGTGTGTGTGTGTGTGTGTGTGTGTATACACGCGCGCCATTACCTGCTATCTGGATATGTACGTGTACGTGCGTGATGGCGACCGTCCTTCCATTTGTCCGTTAGTCGACACGTTCAAGAAATCCCAGATGAGGATGGTGTCGTCATGGGAACTGCTGATGATCTGGAACTCATCAAATTGCAGCCGGAACACACGGCCTGAGTGCTCCTACACACACACACACACACACACACACACACACACACACCCATCTTAGTTCAAGTAGCTGCCTCTGTTCTGCCTCAGGTCGTCACTTGGCAGTTGAGGACATATAGGTCACGGATAAGATAAACCGTGTGTGTGTGTGTGTGTGTGGTGTGTGTGCGTGGGGTGTCCTAAGGTGACTCACCACCAGTGTTCTCAGACACAGTGTGCTGGCTGGAGCTCGTGGATCCAGGGCAGCCTGCAGGTCCCAAACTTTAATTTTTCTGCATCAAACACACAAAAGCAAGCAAAACAAATTGAGACAAACAAAATAAAAGCTCCGTTTTATTTAGATCACACAAACTAAAAAGCACGTCAGGCCAAAATGTCAGTCACGTGTTGTAATCTTATTCAAAAATAAAGTGTAACACAGAATCGACGTGAGATTAAATCCGGTTGACGATCCGTCAGTTAACAGGTTTCTTTTCTCCTAAATACGTCCTACAGTTTCTACAGCGTAAAACTGGCCAAATACCTTCAGTTTCCATGGAAACACAAGACATAAAAGAGTCGGAAACTTAGGCGGAGGTTATGACGGATTTTCTTATTTTATTTATTAAAAGATAAAAAAAAAACATCTCAGTTCGTTTGTTAGACGTTTTGTGGCATGTGTGTGTGTGTGTGTGTGTGTGTAGCAGAACAACTCGTTTAAATTTCATCTAAAAAGTCTGACGCAGATCCGTAGTGCCGAGTCCCAGGTGCATCTGATCCTGGCCTATGACTAATCTCGTACACATTATTTCGTTTTTCTTTTAATCCGCTCGCGTGTTCGTTAAAGTGCAGATGATTCCCAGCGAACCTGCTTCTGTGAGCCAAGTTTCATGTCTGACATTCGCTCCTTCTCTTTGCTGCAGCTAACGAGGAACAGACACTTCCACTGCAGTCTCACTGCACTTCATTTACCCCATTTCCATCGTATTTGTCTCCATTAGGACGCCGGCTGCTGCTCGTGTCTTGTTTTGTGTAACCCGTCGCTTGTAATAAGTTAGAAATCCACCTGAGCTTCGCACGAGCGCGCCGATGCGTCTGGAGCAATTTGACGCTGAGCTAACGATAAATAAATAAACTGTCCTTGACTCGAACGTGAGCCTTAAAAAAATAAAATAAAAATCACATCCAGTTCTCCGGTAAAGTCGCACAGATGGGATGTGTGTTTTTTTTACGGAAACGGTCTAAGTTACTGTCGAAAATAAACAAACTGAAATACGGCGTAGACAAACGCTGGGACGTTTGGGAGGCGGCCATCTTGGAGGCGATGAATACTTTAACGTCATTAAAACACCAGCTGAAATGTGGATGTGATGTATGTGTATAACTGCTTATTTAGACAGATGTTAAACAGCCTGTTATTTATTTGTTTATTTATTTATTTACATTTTATGGGACCAAGTCCCAAACTCACCGTGTTGTTTACTAACATGATGTTAAAGTGGGAGAAAAGGAGAAGTAAGAATTAGGATTATTAAATGTCGACACATGGAAACTCTGAGCTGTGATGCGCGAGATATTTAAAACAGGAGTGTGTGTGTGTGTGTTTAGTGCTGGTACTGAACACGGTGCGTCGCCCTGCGGACCATTCTCACCCGTCGTAAGCTCCGCTGACGATCCTCTTGTTGTCGAAGCGAATGCAGCGCACCAGCTCCTCGTGCCCTTCCAAAACCCGCAAACAGGCACCGCACTCAATATCCCATAGCCTGAGGAAGAAAAACCAGAGGAGGACAAATATTAAATTGACTCCTGAGTGAGAACAGCCAGTGCTTTTAGATCCCTGATTTCATTACACACGGAGAGACGGACAACCAGACTGAACACTTAACACTTAACATAATAAACCTTTTATTTTCTGATAGCTACATTTTCCACCACACACACACACAGAGAGAGAAAGACAGACAGACAGAGACACAGGCACAGAGAGACAGACAGACAGAGACACAGGCACAGAGAGACAGACAGACAGAGACACAGGCACAGAGAGACAGACAGACAGAGACACACACAGACAGACAGACAGAGACACAGACAGAGAGACACAGACAGACAGAGAGACACAGACAGACAGACACACACACACACACAGAGACACACACACACACACAGAGACACACACAGACAGACAGACAGACAGACAGAGACACAGACAGAGAGACACAGACAGACAGAGAGACACAGACAGACAGAGAGACACAGACAGACAGAGAGACACAGACAGACAGAGAGACACAGACAGACAGACACACACACACACACAGAGACACACACACACACACACAGAGACACACACACACAGACAGAGACACACACACACACACACAGACAGAGACACACACACACACACACACAGACAGAGACACACACACACACACACAGACAGAGACACACACACACACACACAGACAGAGACACACACACACACAGACAGAGACAGACAGAGACACACAGACAGAGACAGACAGAGACACACAGACAGACAGACAGAGAGACACACACACACAGACAGACAGAGAGACACACACACACAGACAGACAGAGAGACACACACACACAGACAGACAGAGAGACACACACACACAGACAGACAGAGAGACACACACACACAGACAGACAGAGAGACACACACACACAGACAGACAGAGAGACACACACACACAGACAGACAGAGAGACACACACACACAGACAGACAGAGAGACACACACACACAGACAGACAGAGAGACACACACACACAGACAGACAGAGAGACACACACACACAGACAGACAGAGAGACACACACACAGACAGACAGACAGAGAGACACACACACAGACAGACAGACAGAGAGACACACACACAGACAGACAGACAGAGAGACACACACACACAGACAGACAGAGAGACACACACACACAGACAGACAGAGAGACACACACACACAGACAGACAGAGAGACACACACACACAGACAGACAGAGAGACACACACACACAGACAGACAGAGAGACACACACACACAGACAGACAGAGAGACACACACACAGACAGACAGAGAGACACACACACACAGACAGACAGAGAGACACACACACACAGACAGACAGAGAGACACACACACACAGACAGACAGAGAGACACACACAGACAGACAGAGAGACACACACAGACAGACAGAGAGACACACACAGACAGACAGAGAGACACACACAGACAGACAGAGAGACACACACAGACAGACAGAGAGACACACACAGACAGACAGACACACACAGACAGACAGAGACACACACACACAGACAGAGAGACACACACACACAGACAGACAGACAGAGAGACACACACACACAGACAGACAGAGAGACACACACACACACAGACAGACAGAGAGACACACACACACACACACACACAGACAGACAGAGACACAGACAGACACACACACACAGACACACACACACACAGACACACACACACACAGACACACACACACACACAGACACACACACACACACAGACACACACACAGACACACACACAGACACACACACAGACACACACACACAGACACACACACAGACACACACACACAGACACACACACACACACAGACACACACCTGATGGTGTTGTCTGAGGAGCCGCTAACCACGAGCCGGTCTCTGTACTGAAGGCAGGCGATTCCACGCTTGTGGCCGTTTAGAGTGCGTACAAACTCACAGGTACTCGTGCTCCAAACCTACAGAGACATCAAGTCAAACTTTAACACACTGATGGCCTCGTGTCACTGAGTTCAGCATCCTGTCAACAGTTTAAGATTCAATAATGCGGATCAATTTCTTATACAAAGCTGGATCACGTGAAAAATACAAGTGAACACACACACACACGGCTCATTATTCGAGGAATGTTTTCAGAGGATGAAAGCGCTATGTTTTTTTTTCCTCATGCAGGACGATTTGGCGGTTTTCCCAGGGCCGTGCGTTCCTGGAATCCCGACTGGCTGAAAAATCCAGAGTCTGGGAGACACGAGGGCAGGAGACGGAAAGCTGTTCCAGCCGAGGTGAACCGATACGCCACAGTCTGGCAGAACTGAACGTCGGAGTCTCGTGCACTTGAGATCACAAATTCAGCTGCTGCACAGCGCCCTCTGCTGGATACCAAGTACATGACCGCAAAGAAAATAAATAAAGACGACTGTTTGTTCTTGTGCCATAAGAGCTGGGGTTTATATGTGAAGTCCTCGTCACATGATGGTGTACGTTGCCAGAGTGGTGGCATGTTAGTACCAGGGGCGGCGATAAGGCAAGTTGGTGACAAAGAAGGCGTGGCCTCTTTTGTGCATTTCATGTACAAAAAGATATAATGTTTTAAAAATTTCTTTTTAATGTGTCTGACAGATGGCTCACCTTAATGGTGCGGTCCCCAGAGGCAGAAACTATGTACTTGTCATCAAAGTCCACCACGTTGACGGCGGCCCTGTGACCTACGAGCACGCGGCGCAGGCTGATGTCGGTCGGCGAGGCCATGTCCCACACGGCGATGGAGCGGTCTTTGGAGCAGGTCACCATCAGGCCGTTACAGAAGCGCAGGTGCAGCACGGCCTCGTTGTGGTGGATCAGAGTGTTCAGCACTTCGCCCGAGTTCACGTCCCACACCCTGCGAGAGGAAGAGAGCACAACGAACGCCGCTCACGTGTCTCGTACTACAGCACGGCTGGGCACGAAGGTGTAGTGAAAGAGAGAAGGAAAGGAAGGAACAGGGGAGGAGAAGAAAATTGAAAAGAAACAAACAAACCTGACAGTGGAGTCCGAGGAGCCGGTAACGATGACCCGCTCGTCGTACTGCAGACACAGAACTGACCCTGTGTGTCCCGTCAAAATCTTCAAACATTCCAAAGACTGTTTATCCCAAATCTGTACACACACACACACACACACACACACACACTTAAGTCCATAATTCATCCCAATCAGCATAATCCTCATACAGCTGTCTCCGTTACTATCTGTAGCTGTACGCATCACAAACTACAACTGTGCAACTGAGGGATAAGTGCCTTGGCTCAGGGGCACAGAGTTGGCAGCTTGGTGGACGTGGGACTCAAACTCACAACCTTCCCATTGGGTAGACTTTGTGTGTAACTGCTTCTTTAAAAGCACCTTGATGGAGTTGTCTCGGAGGCCGCTGATGATCTTGTCGTCGTCGTACTGGAGGCAGTAGACTCCTTTACTGTTCTCAGATCTGCACTGGATCCGCTGAAGGTTGTGCCGTCCACAGCGCCAGTTTGCCTCAATCGTCTGGGAACAGGAAATCGTTCATCCATGACAAATGCACTACTGCGCTCGCTTTATGACAGTGTTATAAACTGTTCACAAGATATTTAAGAGTTTCCTTCGATGGTTTGTGACTTGAACCAGACATTTATATAAAAAAAAAAAAAAAACTGAACTAATGGACGACGTTTGTAACAAACTCGATTAGGCTCAATTACTGAGGGATTGTTATTAAAATATTATTTGTCTGGTGAAACTGGAAGTGAAGGTTAACGAGAAAAACTGCTAATGTGGTCAACAGAAATAAGTAAAATACATCATTTAAATGGAATAAATAAATAAATAAATAAATAAACATTGTAAAAACTAGAATTTAAATTCTAAATTTCCAAAACAATCACATTTGAATGAACAAACAAACAAACAAACAAATAAATAAAAAAACATGTAAGCCATCTATATGACTAATAATAATAATAATAATAATAATAATAATTAATAAAAATACATTTATACAAATAATATTTAAAAGCTATGAATGCACCAATGTGAAAAATGCTCCAGCTCTCATCCTCTCGCTCACAGAGGAATGGTAATTATTATTAATAATTAAGCAGCGGTCGTGTCGACTTTGTGCTCGGGCCAGCGAGCGAAAAAAGGTTCAACTGTTTTCTTTCGAGTTGACTGTAGTGTTATCGGGTTCACGCTGCCGCACAACCTCCTGAATTACAGCGACCCTAAATATTCCACCTCGCTACTTGCTTCATGTGGTTAGAATTTACGCGTCGGCAGAGCGGCAGTCACGCTTGACCTAAAAGTGATTCGATGTTTAAGGTCCCGGTCCTGCGCTCACCTCGATGTCCTGAATGATTTTGGGGTAAAGAGAGCGGTAGTAGGAGTTGGGCGGGACTTCTGTAGTGCGGTTCTTGAATAAGTACTTCTCCCTGCAAGACAGAAACAGAGTCAGCTTCGCGGAGTCAGAAACACCTACGTCAGCGCGCCCGTTTTTCGGATGAAACTGTGGTTGAAATCGAGAACCACATGACGTGGAAATAAAACCCACTGTGAGTAAGCTGCAGACTGGAGCGTAGCCTTCACCTGTTCTGGTGTGTTTACTCAGAAACGTCTTTATAATGCTGATACTTCGTGGTGTAATAGAATGGAAGCCTAGAGAAGTTTTCTTTAACCCACTCTGACTATGTGGTATCTGTAGCTGTGTTGAGTGAAGCAGAGCGCTCGGTCGTGACGCCTCACCACTGGTGTCTCTCAGACAATCCTTTCCACAGCGGGTCGGTTCGCACCATGCGCTCTATCAGCTTCTTCCACAGCATCCCCTCTGAAATGACGCGCTGCCACTCCTTACACACCAGCTCGGCCGAACACAGCGAGCGGGCGTCCAGGAACGACAGGATGTTCTCCGCTATGTGGTCCAGACCCTGAGCTGCATCACAAAAGTAGCACAAGTATGAACACGAGGGGTTGTTGTTCCTCCACACCATGTGTGTGTGTGTGTGTGTGTGCTGTATACCTGGCAGCGCTGTGATGAAGTCCCTCTGGAGCATGGGTTTGAGGTAAGAGTTGATGTGGCCGTGCTGATAGTGACACATGCGTGATATCAGATGCTCCACAAACTCCACCTGGTCGGCCTCGGACCACTGGTCAAACAACTGGATGCACACGTCCTTCTCCTTCTCGTAGTTGCCCTCCGACGGCCGCTTCCTCGAGCCCGACAGGGGACCGTTAGTGATCTGAAATCAGGTAACATTCGTTCCTTTAGTTCTGTTATCCCCCGTTCTCTGCCCTTCATAGCGCAGCAGGTATGTAACCACACTGAGGTCATACCTGGTCACATTTTGGTTGCCAGGTAACAGACTTAGACTAATAAGGTCTTAGCTGTTATAACATAAATGAGAAGAGGAACTTTTTATACATTTCTTGTATAAATGTTATATTTAATGTTTAATATCTTAATTGATTTTAACTGCTTTAAAAAGTGTTCCATTTTATTCGTAATTACGGTTAAGTGAATAAATTAGGAGTTCGTCCTTACCTTAAATACTGTGGTGGTCTTTGGGGAAATCTCTCCAGTAAGGGAGTCCATAACTGACATGTTCTGGAGGAGAATATTACAAGTAAGAAGTCTTTTTTTTTTTTAAATAATAATGAGAAGAAGAATACAGTCATGCTCTGCTCTGATGTATAAACACAGTGCTGTTAGATTCTGTATTCTGATTGGTCAGAAGGTGCTGATGGAGCTTCTCTACACTTTCATTTATGCTAATCCCTTACGGTTTCTATAGCAACAGCTCGTTGATGGGGAGATACGGTCCTCAACAAACATATGTAAGGAGATCTTTAGAGATGATTTGCAACAGGAAAAAAAAAATCAAACATTAAACGTAACTATAATCGGATAAAAAGTCTGACTTGTAGCACTTTGGCGTATAACACACGAACCAATAATATGACGGGGAACAGCCAGATTTGCCCTCATGGACCTTTGTGAACAGTAAAGACAACAGACGCTGGCGTGTGTGGGAAGTGGAAGTACACACACACACAAAGAAAGTGTCCGTCTTTCTTCAGAGTTAGGACTTAATTCCTGTTTCAGCAGCTGAAAAAGCACGATGCTGACAAACACATGAGCTCTATTTCCGACTTCTGAACGCATCAGGCGACGCTCGAGCCATTTAAACTTTTCATAGTCATATGTAGAGACAAACTTCCTCTGTATTGTCAAGCCACAAACAATGAGCATAGGTGATGATTGTGATAGCAGATCCTTCCTTTTGTTACTTGTTCAGTCTGCGCGCGAGTGTGCACGCGAGTGTGTGTGTACACATCTGTACACAGACATTTCTCCATCAAATGTTCGTTTCGGGTTAATGCGTCATTCCACCTCCTGTTAAAGACAGGGATGCTTTTAGTAATCTGTACGCTTCACTAATCATGCTGCTCATCTTCTATTAGCTCACCGACTATCCTGAAGTCCTGAACCGAGTCTATGCTCTCACTCGTTCAGGCATCGTGTCGCCGCAATGCATTCTGGGAACACGGCATGAGAGGTTTGTAAGAGTTTTTTAGAAACTGTCGTGTCAGCACCTGACAGCAGAAATACACAACAAACCAACAGAAACACTCGCACATGACCGATATATCAACAGACGAGTTTGTTAAAGCCCCAAAACAGAGAACACTCTGCACTTAAACCATGTGCTGTCTACAGTACGACTCAAATTGATTGACAAATCTCACATCAGAGATGCACATTAAACGTCCCTCTAATCTGATCTGTCTGTAACGCAGCCACATCCTCGCACGCTTCACGCTGCAAAATCAGAAAGTGAACTCCTACACACAGAAACGCATCCTCGGTTCTGCCCACCGAGACGAACCTAACGACGGCTACTCCGGAGCATTCTGCTGTAGCCATGGCAACAGGAAGCAAAGCCCACCGACGGCAGAGATGCTTCGCATTGGAACGCGCCCGGCATTGCAGCGCAGACAACGTGGCAGGAAAAGCATCAGACGGAAAAAGAAAACACGCCAGAGACAGGATGAGGGACAGACGCACGCCATCACAGAGACCTGATACGAGCCGAGAGGAAGATATTTTATGGGTATTGATTGATGTGTCAAGCTGGAGGCGAGAGATACAGAAACATTCCTGATTTATTACAAATACAAGTCTGAAAGCAAGGCATTTCCCTGAAACAGCCGAAAACGTTCAAAGGCACGTTGTCGGTGTTCGACTTTGAATCTGTGACCTGACTTTGGTCTTAAAGAGTCTGACGATTTAATCAAGACGTCCTTCTTACAATTTTTTTCCTCAGTAATTTATTTTTTTTTTTAAGAATGAAATGAAGCAAACAGCAGCTCTGGTCCTGGTGTGTCTCAGTGAAACTGAAATGAAATCAATTCACAATTTAAGACTTGACTTTTAATACGATTTAAAAACGATTTCTAATGTTAAAAATGTCAGAACTGTCGATATTTTATCATGCGAACGGATTCCAGGGAACAACCTCCATCTGTGTTCACGTTTAAGATCCTTATTAATATTTAATGAAGACAAACCCATAAGTGAACACATAAAATATACACTCGTCACATTTAAGATGATAAAATGAAATATTTTAAATGAAACACATCAAAATTCTGAAATGATCCGTCTGACAAAATCCATTCATAAATTAAAAACTTTCACCGTAGATTAATGTTATAAAGATACATTTATAAAGACTTAAAAGCTTGTTTTGTTCATTAAATAAGATTTCTGATATTGAGGTAAAAAAAAAAATGAGCCTGTTAGCATAACTAGCAATGCGACCGGCTTGGTGTAAACTAGCTTAGCCAAATAGGCTACGTTCCAACCTACACATATGGTGTATCAACACATTTATGTTGTTTTAAAAAGAAATTAATTAATATTTTTAATAGTGGTACATCGATGGCGGGCGTTATGATGGTTACATCGGCGTGCTAGCTTTGCTACGCTATGCTAACTTCCTTCTACGCAGTTAGCAAGCTAGGCTAAGCTAAGACCTAGCTAGCAGCAGTAGCCGTGAAAAACGATGAACAATGAAGGATTCAATGCAACCAGAGGTTCAAAACAATACTATGAACAGGAACATGTTTATAACACGCACATCTCTTCGCTAGGTCTAAAAAAAATCCGAAGAAAGGATATAACTAATAAATGGCGCAGTGAAACATAGCTAGCTTAGTTAGCCGAGTCAACGGAAGCTAGGGCTGAATCCCAAACGGCTGCGTGTCCCCTTTCCTCGCGCGCTCTTTACGGGCGTAATTAAGCCGGTCTAGTACACACTACGTAGTGCACTCCATTATAAACATCGCTATATTTGTAACGCAGCCTTCATCGTTCATATAAACGACAAACGTCGCTGCAGTTTTTTTTCCCTTCCTCTCTCTCCTCCCCCGTACCATTGCTTTGGCTTTAAATACACCTTTTACATACGGTTCTTACTTCATTTATTTAATGATTAATGTACAGAGATATCCGTGATATCTTAAACTCTCGATTTCGATATTCTGTAAAAGATAATTATTATTTTATTTATATAGATTCCTAAAGCAAAGCGGTGAAAGCGCCAGGGCCCTGTTTTAGGCTAAAACTGAGGTAAAAATGATCAATAACACAAATAATAAATAAAATAAACCTGTACGAATTCAGAAAACATAAAAACATTTTACAGTTTAACAGATGGTTATAAATATATTATTTATTTGAAAATCCTATTCGAAATATACATTCACTCTCTCTCTCTCACACACACACATTAATGAACACTTATTAAACCTCTCCCCTTTTACACTCTGTAATAACACCGACCTCACATTAAGCTTCACCGACACTTAAACAAAACCTAACTATTATTATTTTGATCGTTCACTCGGTTCCAGGCGTCATATTTATCAAGATATTCAGTGCCTCAGAGTTTAATGCTAGCGCTGTTAGCCGGCCATTTGTCCTATTTCTCCCTTCCCACACATCCTTAATCGCGCTTCCCTTAAAAACAGCTCCATTATTCAGTCTGTCGTTAGGAACACAACTAGAAACGTGTCTGTCTGTCGGGGTTTGGTTAGAAACTTACCATGAGCTCTAACGTTTTGTCCTCCATGTCCGGCTCCATATTGTTGTGCCCCCGCGCGCGCCGCAAAAAAAATAAAACATCAAAAAAAAAAAAAAAAAAAAGGGAAAAAAAAGGCAAACCCAGCCCTGTATCGGGAGCGCGCACGTCCAACTACGTCATAGACCGAGAGAATGGAGGCAAGGGGTGAATAAAATTTAAATATATTAAAACCCCAGCTCTAGATTGGTCGACGACTCCCAAAGGAGGCGGTATCGAGTTGTCCATCCGCTCCCCGATTGGTTGTTCTCTGCAGCGTTTGAGGATGTGAAGCAACGCGGAACAGTTTATTGTGTGTGTGTGTGTGTGTGTGTGTGTGTGTGTGTGTGTGTGTGTGTGTGTGTGTGTGTGTGTGTGTGGGCGCGCCGAGTTTCATGGTAAATTCTTTCAGCTTTCAGCTCAGAGTTTAAAAGCCTCTCAAAGTGATCTTAAAAAAACACAATGGTGAAGCTACTAATGCTTTGAGGATGTGGCGGCTTTTAGTGGTTTGAGGTGCTAGACTGCTAATGAGAAGGTTATAAGTTCAAATCTCAGCTCCACCAAAGCTGCCACTGCTGGGGGCACGAACAAAGACCTGAAAATAAAATATTTATATTAAAAAAAAAAAAAAACATTCTACATAGCTTTAATTACATAGAAAAAAAATCTCTTTATTTTTAATATTATAGTTATAAATTAAATTATATTTAAATTAAATGTATTTAATTATTTAATATTGAATAAATAGTATTAAATAAATAAATAACAATAATATTTGCATTATTATTACAGCTTTAACAAGTTAGTTTGGGGATATTCACACTGGAATGAATTAAACTTGAACACTTGACCGACACATTTTATTTCGATTTTTATTTATATTCCTCCTTTGAAAATATCCGCTCGGTCTAGAAAAATCGGCGTAGAAAAATCCGTCACGTCTTCGTGTGCTGTGACATACTTTAGCAGTTTAGTAACAGATTCTGATTTCACATGGACGACCCTTTGGTTTTTAAACCGAAACGTTAGCGGACTGCGAAGGACGAAATGAAGAGACGACAAACTAAAAACATGCAAATGATCAGAATGTTTTATATCTGTGACCTCGTGTAACAAATGATTTTATACAAAATATTGATGGATTAGGCACAGAGATGAGAAAATGCAGGGAATACGTGTTAGACTACAAGCTTCTTTCGTGTGTGTGTGTGCGTGTGTGTTTGCTCATTAGACTCTATACATGAGCTTTACCACCTGCTGCCCGGTGTGTATGAGAATAAAGGCTGAATGAAACTGATCAAATCCTACATCAGTTTACATCTCTAACTTATGTTGCATTTCCTATTTTTTTTTTTTTTTTAAAAACAAAGCCTGCTAATTGATAGACTGTATGTTGGAAGGGCAGGAAGTGGAAGATGAAAATTCCACAACGTTTAGTGCTTCCGGCATGATCTGGTGTTCTCACGTGGGAGTAAAGTCACTAAAATCCAACTTGTGTTTAAGATCATACGAGCTCACGGCTCTTAAAACGCAGAGCCAGTTCGGAAGTCGGTGCGGTCGTATTTCATCTATTTAAACTTTTCAGGCATTCGAACAGTTTTGGGACGTTTGCTAAAGGCTAAAGCGAGACACACGTCCGTCTTCAGCAGCACGTTGAGGCGATCCGGCGACGCGATGGTCCTTCACAGAGATTTAACCGGCTCAGAGGTTGATATGAAACAGACGCAGGGCTGGACGACGAGCTTGAGGCTCAGGCGTTCGAGGTGCACGCTTAATCCCCTTGGCTTTTTGTGTACGATATTAAAAATGCCACAAGCTCATAAAGTAGCAGCAGGAGTCAGTTTAAAAAAAAAAAAAAAAAAAAGCAGGCTTGAGAATCGGTGCACGGTCGGAGGACTTCCTCACTGTGTGACGTGTAAATGACGTGCAAAACGCACTCGTCGCTGATTCACCATCTTTTCCTTTCCTGTTTGTCTGCGGTGTTGTAAAGGGGAAGTTCTCTCCGTTCGCCCGTCACGACTACCTAGTAGTCATCCAAGTCGTACAGCTCCTCGTCTTCTCCCTCGTAGTCCATGCCCTGGAAATCCACCCTGTATCGCAAAATTCCTGCACGAGACGTTCAGAGTTAAAAATTTACCTTGGATAACAATCAGCTTTCAAATAAATTGAGAGAAACAAATAAAACCTCACCGTGTTTTACTTCGTATTAAATCCGTACATACTTTTTTTTTAATTAAAGTCTCGATTCTGATTGGTCAGAAGGCTTTGATTGGTTTCCTAGAACAGGTTTAGACTGATGTTGCCGTTTCTATGGTAACTGTACAGTCAACGCTACAAAGGAGTTCTTTGTAAAAGGCGTCAGCGCTTTGTAACGGTCAGAAGTCAAAACCTCTAACTTAAAAACTTAGTAAGTTCATTACGAGAAGAATAAAAAAAAAAGTCTATGGTGAGTGAGAACATGAAAAGAAAGTAAGCGCTCACCTCCGATCCCTCCGAAGCCCTTCACAAACTGTGAGCCCTCCTGGCTTTTGTCCGTCACGATCTCCAGCGTCGCCCCAAATTTCTTGTAGTTGTTGGCGAACCACTCGAGCAGTGGCATGCTCTCTAAGAGCTCGTGCTCCTGCCCTGTCTGAGACCCAAACACACAATTAATTACACACACACACACACGAGTATAATAACAATAACTGCAATGAAAACACAAAACAGGGAGAAATATGGAGGTCAAACACAAACCTTGAACCCTTAGATTTATACTGAAAGAAATTTCCATTTGGGGACAAATTTATAGAAAAGTACAAATATATATAATGATAAAAATAATAATCGGGTAATGTTTGTGTGATGTGTATGGGGGGGGGGGGACACCTCTTTGTCTGTGAAGTGAGATTTATCCTTCTCCTGCTCGGGCGTCAAATATAGTGTCTTTTCATCTGATGAGGAAAAATAATACAAAGAATTACAATATTTTAGATAGAAGATAAATAATAATGCCATGTATTTGTTTAGCTGATTTAAAGCTATTGTGTGTGTATGTGTGTGTGTACTGTTTGTGTGTACTGTATGTACTATATGTCTGTGTACTGTTTGTATGTGTGTGTACTGTATGTATGTGTGTGTACTGTATGTGTGTGTACTGTATGTATATGTACTGTATGTATGTGTGTGTGTGTACTATGTGTGTGTACTGTAGGAATGTGTGTGTACTGTGTGTGTGTGTACTGTATGTATGTGTGTACTGTAGGAATGTGTGTGTGTACTGTGTGTGTGTGTACTGTATGTATGCATGTGTGTGTGTACTGTATGTATGCATGTGTGTGTGTGTGTGTGTACTGTATGTATGTGTGTGTGTGTGTGTACTGTATGTATGTATGTGTGTGTACTGTATGTACGTGTGTGTGTGTGTACCATTTTCAGGCCCACTGCCCTCAGCTCCATGGCAGCGTAGTACATATCGCATGGTGTCCAAGTTCTCGTAGACGATTAGAATCTCCACGGCTCCCATCTCCATAGCCTTCAGCGTGTCCTCGACTCCAAAGCAGTACTTCCCCG
The DNA here is from genome assembly GCF_030014155.1 of Tachysurus vachellii. Lineage (NCBI taxonomy): Eukaryota > Metazoa > Chordata > Actinopteri > Siluriformes > Bagridae > Tachysurus > Tachysurus vachellii. The sequence goes on from NC_083479.1 coordinate 1,472,079, forward strand.
TGTCCTGACTGATCTCGTCAAAGTAACGTCCTAAAAACCGACACACGAGAGTTAAAGATGTGTATTTAAAAGTCCTAATTCAGTCTACAAGAACGTCGAGCTGGAGAGCCTTCTGTGCCTCAGACGTACAGAACCACTCAGACGCCGGCCCCCAACACTGAACCACTCAGACGCCGGCCCCCAACACTGAACCACTCCGACGCCGGCCCCCAACACTGAACCACGCAGACGCCGGCCCCCAACACTGAACCACGCAGACGCCGGCCCCCAACACTGAACCACGCAGACGCCGGCCCCCAACACTGAACCACGCAGACGCCGGCCCCCAACACTGAACCACGCAGACGCCGGCCCCCAACACTGAACCACGCAGACGCCGGCCCCCAACACTGAACCACGCAGACGCCGGCCCCCAACACTGAACCACGCAGACGCCGGCCCCCAACACTGAACCACGCAGACGCCGGCCCCCAACACTGAACCACGCAGACGCCGGCCCCCAACACTGAACCACGCAGACGCCGGCCCCCAACACTGAACCACGCAGACGCCGGCCCCCAACACTGAACCACGCAGACGCCGGCCCCCAACACTGAACCACGCAGACGCCGGCCCCCAACACTGAACCACTCAGACGCCGGCCCCCAACACTGAACCACTCAGACGCCGGCCCCCAACACTGAACCACTCAGACGCCGGCCCCCAACACTGAACCACTCAGACGCCGGCCCCCAACACTGAACCACTCAGACGCCGGCCCCCAACACTGAACCACTCAGACGCCGGCCCCCAACACTGAACCACTCAGACGCCGGCCCCCAACACTGAACCACTCAGACGCCGGCCCCCAACACTGAACCACTCAGACGCCGGCCCCCAACACTGAACCAGTGGGACATTTTCTTTAGCTGACTCCTTGTAATTTTATGAGACACAGTGTCAGATTTCTTACCTATCAGCTTCTTCTCCTGAATGAATTTGACGTTGGAGAGAACCTCGGCCGACAGCTCGATCGCCTGATTGAAGCCGTTCTCCCCTCCGTAAGAAATGTCCACCAGTTTCAGCACCTTGGCTTGTAACCTCTGAAGAGAGAGACGGTTTTAAAACTCCACACTACAGATTTCTAGACGGCAGTAAGATGTTAGATGCTATAATTTACTGCCATGTCAGCCACTGAGGCTATCTTCATGGCAAGAACGGTTAATAAGAATTAAAATAACCTAAAATCACAAAGAAATAAATATAGACAAATAGACAACTTAAATGAAATTTTTTACATTAATATATACGGCAGTAAGAAGGAGAAGAGTTTGAGGGAACGCACCGGGTCGAACATGTCCGACTGGCTGAGCTCGGTTTTGAAATCGGCCGATCCGGCGAGGACCATCCCGGCGACGTTGACCTTGTCGTTGGAGACGAACAGCTGCACGGCCGTCTCCGCCACCTTTCTCACGTAGTTGTGCCTTTTCTCCATCCTCAGGCGGGCGAATCGCAGGGCGGACTGACCTCCTCGTCCTGATGGAGGGAAGAGGAACCCGAGCAGCCTTAATTACTTGTGGCTCAGACCTTGGAACAGACACGGACAGAATTCCACACCTTCTTACCGTGCTTTTTCGGCAGGTCCACGGTGAATTTATGCAGAACCTCCCTGGTGTTGCCTTGCAGAGTTCCGAAGAGAGCGCCGCTGCCGTCGATCACGATGAAGCCGAACTTACTGTCGTCCGAGAGCAACGCGGTAAGAGCCTGAGGTGAGAGTCACACAGGTACACAGGGTGAGACCACAGCCTCGTACCAGCAGTCAGAGATGTGTTACTGAGCAAGAACTTATCAAAGCTCTCGTCTAATAATGACTAAATTCTCATTCCTGAGACAGCAATGTAGAGATGCAAAAAAAATACAAAAGAGAGGGAAATTTGAAAAGCCATCCAACTCTCTCTCTCTCTCTCTGCATCTCTCCATAGCTGTCTCTGTAAATACATCCCTATTCCCTCTATCTGTCTGTCTAAATTTACATCCTAGATTTCTCTCTTAATATCTATATTTCTGCCTCTCTCTCTCTCTCTCTCTCTATATATATATATATATATAGAATATATATTATATTTTCTCTCCTCACTATCTCTCTATTTGTCTCTGTGTGTCTCTATCCATTTCTTTAACTGTGACCATCAGTATTTCTCTCTCTCTCTCTCTCTCTCACCTCTGTGTGAAACTTGTTGTCGCATAAATACAGCGACGTGTTGATCGGCTTGAACGGCTCAAAGTCGATGTTGACTTTCTTCTCTTTGCCCTCCTCGGTCATGATGGTTCCGCAGTACACCACCAGGCCATTGGGGGGCACTGTAACGAAACACCGGCATAAAATGAGAGGTCGGCAGACAAACACTGTGCAGGTCTAAAAAACCCAACATAACACACGCTCACATGTTATTGGTACATCTGTATGAGGATAAAGGAGGGAAAAAAAAAACTGTCATGATGTTGGCCCCGCCCACTTTTCTTTGCACTTTGGAACTCATAGAAAATGAATGCTGTGTCGGTGCTGGTGTGGGTAAAGTGTAATAATTTTACACACACACACTGTGGAGCTTCTGTACTAAGACAAATTCCTCGTATGTGAAAGCATACCTGGCAATAAAGATCTTTCTGATTGTGACACACACACACCTTTGTTGTAGAGTTTGAGTCTCTGCTGCACTGAAGTGATGGCTCCCAGCACGGACAGTCGGTTCACCCTGCTCTTAATGTTGGACGCCGTGCCGAACTCGTCCGCCAGCATCTTAGCCACCCGGGAGATCTGGTCCTTCGGTGGGATGATGAGGGAAATCATACTGGTGCCATTCCTGCCAAACCACACACAAACCACGACAGCGTTCAAAGACGACGTGTCGATAAAACACGCCGTAGTGTTTATTATACACATGCTATTATTCTGGATTTCGGTTATTTAATAAATGAAAGTTTGCAGTATACGTAGGGAAAAAAAACCAGAACACTACATTACATGTTGTTATTGAAAACAATAATATTACTTTAGAGGTTTAACACTACCTGTGATTCATTGTTGATTATTTTCCCATTACAGCATGTCATTACTGTCACAGAGTCACTGTGATCCTGATGTAAAATCATGTCTAACTCCTGACCCTGTATTCTGTACATTCTGCACTTTATTTAATAGATTATCAGGTTAGTTGTAAGCACGTGTCCGCCTTCGTGTCAGCTGTCCATCATGAACAACCCCATGATCTGTAGATTCAGTGTGAAAGCCGTCACTCTACTTACCCTCTAGCTGCTTCAAGGCTTTTGATCAACTTCTTTATCTTCCAGATTTCCACGTTCCTGTCCGCAGCGCTCGGGTCATCCGCCATTTTCCCCCCGTGTTCTATCAGGACACGGCGTGGAAAAAAAACATTATTCACTGTTGTGTTTTAATCCCACCGCATCTCAGACAGAACCAACCCTACAAGCCACGATGCTGCGACCCGATTGGTCAGTGACGGTCATGTGACGGTTTCTGATCCGCCAATCATGACGTTGTGGGCGTGTCTATTACCCGAAAAGCGGTGTGGAAAAACACACTTATAAATGCACTTTAAAAGTTAGGAGGCAGACAACAAGCAGCGAAGAGATTTAGTTAAAGACACTAAACACGTAATAACGATTTAATAACACGCGGAAAAGCGTTATAACAACATATCTAAGCGAAGAAGTTAAATACAGAATAGCTTAGCATAGCGGCTAAGCGCTAACTGTTCTTCCTGAAAGTAATAATAACATAAATATGTGTGTCTGATACATTTATATCAACGTGTAATACGTCTAGTCAGAGATAAGCCTGTGTAATAACACTTACATGGCGAGTTCCTGTGACGTTTGGGCCGTTAGAGCCGGTTTGTTCTCGTGCGCGTGGTGGCTCACGTGCGGCAGAGAGCGTGAGGTTTAAGGGAGGAGGGGCTTAGGACTTTTTTTATTATCTCTATTTATATGACTTCCTGTGAACGTCACTGTCAGGCAGCGTATTTTGAGCGTTCATTGGCTTATCTGGTTGTCTGTCAGCGCAGTGAGCCAATAGAATGAAGCGGTGCATTGGTTTGCCGAGGTAAGGTGGAATCAGAATGTAGCCTGAGTTTTGTGGGAAAAAGCTACAACTACGACAAGAAATATTTATAATATAATATAACATAATGTAATATAATTTATAATATAATATAATATAATATAATATAATATAATATAATATAATATAATATAATATAATATAATATAATATAACACTTACTGGATAAACGATCAAAAAGTCAAAATAAAAGTCCATAATATGTTGGAAAATGTATATCTTTATTAAAATGATGCTACTTATAATAAGTACACCACTTATAAAAGTACTTTGGTTATTTTTATTATTATTATTATTATTATTATTATTATTATTAATTTATTTTAGTTTTATATGTAGTTATATATAATGTAAATGTAAAACGAATCATCTAAAAGTACACAAATATATTTTCATCTTTCAAGATGCTGCTTAATATTCAAATACTAAAGACCTGTTATTTTGTTGGATAAAGATAACACAATAACACAAATTATACAGGTCCCCGTGTGAGATGTAACTTCAATAAATCAAAAGGAGATGAAAAAAAAATGGACTTATTGATACTGGATAATAGCAGGATATGAAATTTAGGAATTTTTCAAATAAATAAATAAATAAAATCATTAACAAAACAACATATTGATGGAGAAACTGCATAATATCAGACTTAAGAGCACACACTTATAGCGCTATCATTTCTAAACTTCCAAATTTTCCCTCATTCATTTACTTGAATGTCGTCTAGTAAATGTAGATGTACAGTTAGTGATGTTCATTGAAATTTCTTTCAGTTAGCTCTATTTTATTGGTTAATGTTCTTCAGGGCTCCTTAGTTGAAGGTTCTTCAGGGCTCCTTAGGTGAAGGTTCTTTTCTTAAGTTCTCGTTGGTAGAAAATACTTTCCTTCAGGGTTTCTTGGTTGATTTACAAAGTCTATCACCCAGCTGCTGGATGAGATCGGCGAGTTCTGCCGTGACCTGAGATTTTTCCTCCAAAAGTTCGTAGCGTAGGCTGGAGATGTCCTGCTTTATCTCCTTCAGCTCACCTGGTGAGTCCCAAAAGTAAAACCAAACACTTATAATAAAACTGCATAAGTCTTAAAAAACATGCTGATGAATTTGTCGACTGTGTGTGGGATATTGGGTTTACCTTCATTGACCTCGTCATTTTCACTGTCAGTTTGGGCCTTCAGGACGTATCGCTTAATGAGACGCTTCATGATCTTCTGTGGATTCGATTAATTGAGAATAAGAGCTGATTTAATGCTAGTGATGAGAGAACCTAAAAGTATTGCATGTCTGATGTCAGAAATTAGTTCATACCTGGTATCTGCTTGGGTGTTTGATAGAATTTCTCATTGCATATTCATCTTGACTGAGGCACAGTCGATACCTGTGGAGCTGACCAAGAAAATAATCATCTCAAAAATGTGGTTAAAATGCAATCACATTTCATTATGTAAAACAATCTCAGAGCTTGGGGACAGGGCAATTCAGATTCCAACCTTAGGTCGAGAATTTGGAGTGTCCATGTCTTGCTGACTTCCATGAAGACCTTTAGCTTTGCACAGCCTGACGAGACAAGATCTTGTGCGAAGGCCCATGTAATAGAAGGACTTTGGACTGGGCACCAGATTGAAAGGAGGAGGAAGAGTCCTGCCTTCATCAAAGTACGAGAGCCAAAGCTTAGCACGGGCAAACTTCCACTCGACATCTGCATCCTCCTGTTACAGCAAAATCGCAGAATTACACAGCAATACTGCAGAGCTTTCAGAGATAACAGTAGACTTAGCGGTCACCTCGATCTCCTGGTAGGAGTGGTTCATCATGGCAATCAGCATGTTGAGCAGCACGATCACCATCATAACATTGTAGACACCGTACAGAACGTAGCCGATGTTCTCAATGAACTTATGATCGTACTTTAACACCACAGACATCACCTCGCTCAAACCAAAGATGGACCAGAACAGTGTCTTGAAGCTTTCTTCTATCCTGAGTGATACACACACACACGCACACACACACACACATAGTCCCATAGCTATAAAACATTTTGCGTAACAGGCAACCCAGAGCTCTGAAGACTTACGTGGTGAATGCAGGGTTATACTTGGCCCCCAGGTAGTAAGAGTACAGGTTGAACATGCCGATCATGAACGCAAGGAAGACCATGATGAAGATGACCATGAATTTAAAAATGTCCTTTACTGTGCGGCCCAGCGAGATCTGTAAAGGTCCGAAGCTTTCATTGGCTGGCAGGATGTAAGCGATGCGTGAGAAACTCAGGACCACGGCAATAGAGTAGAGACCTTCAGAGATGATCTGGGGGTCAGATGGAAGCCACCGGTTCCTCGCTGAAAAAAGATGGACAATGTTTTCAAGCCAAGTCTGTTGGAGAACCTTTAAATGCACATCGTAGGATAATTTTACCATAAGTATAGTAGGCCACTTCATCAGGAAGCGAGGCGTTGCTCAGGTCCGAGCTCGTCACGTATTGGTCGACGTACAGCTGTGCACGAGAGGCCTGCAGAAATGCCATGAACCTAGCTGTGAATGACGCCACGAAGATGGACAGCATGCCGAAGTCCAAAATGTTCCAGAGTTGCGTGACATACTCACGTAACCCGTCCTCCCAAATTTCTTTACACTCTGACCAGATCATTCCTGAACAGCCAGAGACAAACATCATGGATTAGCTTTCAATAAATTCAAATACATTCAGTAACCATATCTCTTTCATGGATCTTTATAAAATACTAACCAAGCACCCATTTCATTATTAGCATCTCAGTCCAGGAGAAGCGGGTAGTTTTGACCCGGAACACCTGCCGCGGGTGATCAGTGATCGTTTCATTGGGCAGATTTTTGACTCCATCAAAGCGATCGGATGCATTGAGCACCAGCAGGCACAGGAAAGTTGTGAAGGACACCGCATGGGCCACGAATTTCATGAAAGGACTGCGTAGAACCTGACCCAGCTTTCCAGAAAAGTGACACGATTAGACAGAAAAATAATATGAATGTTTATAATGATTAGACATCATTGACTTGTCTAGTGGAGATCTGACTTGTCTTGTGCATTAGCATTACATCAGCCTTTAGTTAAAACATGAGCTCAATAAAATTTCTATAAAATTAACCAAGTAGAACCCTGAGGTATAAAATGTTGTGTGCTTGGATTGTACTGTACCTTGCTGTACGGCATGACCCAGTATGCGATGGCCAAGAAGGGCAGAGTCGCCATCACCCCAAGAACCGTTAAACATTTCACTCCAATAGACTGCTGCCTCAAACCCGACAGATTTTCATACCACAGTGTCAGGAGTTGCTGCTGACAGTTCGGATGAGCCACAAACTGCGCAGAAATATGATTTACTACATACGAACTTCAAAAGAATCGATGCAAAGAAAATCGGTTTGTCCGTATTATACCTTTTTGACCTCAAACCTGATGGCCAGTTTTACCCGGCTCAGGCACGGTCTGCTGTTGTCACCCTGGGGCACTTTATGGTCCACGTTTCCGTTCAGAATGGCTTCGACTTCCTCCGTGTTCCGACACAAATCCAACACCCCGACCACAAAGTCTTTACACTGCATGGACAACTTTCTGTAGTCGTTCTACAGAGAAACACAGACAGGAAAGTCTTCAGAGGTGTTCACCATCCTCTCCTATCGTTCTTACTACCTGATCTTTTATCTTGTCCTATTCTCCCAAGTCTCCTTCTCGCTCTCTGAATCTCGACTTATTTTCGTCTAATCCTCCATCCCATTCTTTTACTCCAACCTTATTATATGCTATGAAAAAAATATAATGTTACACCACGCTATCGATTCATGTGAAAGAATGAACTTGGAGCTCAGCGATTAGGGAATCACAACGATGTGATTACATGCTCCTGTCAATACACACACTTCAACAAACCGCTCACGCAATCAATAAGAGAAGCCGACAATCAGGCCACGAGAATCAGTGGAGTGTTTCTTAGAAACGCTGATTTCTAACACAGACCTGTTCACCCGGCACACAACGTGTTAGACAACCGAAATATAATTCCAAAGCGCAAGAGCCTGCAATCAGATCCTTTGTTTTAATTAATACACGAGCGATTATCACCGCATCGACTCCTGACTTCGACGGAAAGATCTTTATCGTCATCTGTGTAAAAGAGAAACTGAAGTGAAGCGACAACAAAACTGACAACAAAACCTTTAACCTTTCCCCTGAAATAATCCAATAAGATAGCTGTCTGGAATACAGATTAAAATGCAGGGGTTCCTTTGAAATTCCATTAAATCTCTCTAGGAGGCCGGAATTACCACTGCATTATTTAATAACTCTGACAAAAAGTCTCTGAGCACCGTGAGTGCCAACATTTAACACTTCAGTAGCATTTTATGTGCCTTTTGTACCTTTATCTTTAACCTGGTTGACAAGGATAAGTAATAAAACACGCATTTACACATTTATACATTTAAACTTAACCACATTATCAATTACACACAGGAAATTTGACCCAGTACCTCAGAGAACAGCCGTCTCTCACCTTAAACTCAGTTTCGATGTTGGCAAGTTGGGTAAGCTCGTTGCTGAGCTCCAAGGCGGTCAGCACAGGATCTTCACTGGAAAGGCAGAGGTAGGCAGCACTGGCCAGGCCTTTGTAGGCGTTCATGCGTGAGCGAGAGTGGCTGAATGAGTCTTGCCTCTGCTTCTCGGCACACTCAGCACACTTGCAGAAGTGATCGTGAGGCTTTTCAATACGTGCACCCTTGACCAGCAGGGTGTGTATAATCTCATACTCCTGACACTGAGCAGCCAGGATCACTGGTGTCACGTCGCGTGAGAACCGTGTTCCGTCCTCATCGTATGCGTAGAAGTCGTCATCATTTTTTTGTTCACGTTCCAAGATACTTGGGGCAAAGCGGAGGCCACCTTCGAAAGCCGGATGTGCCAAAATGGCCTCCACAATGCGCACATAGCCTTTACTGATAGCCAGGAGCAAGGCATCACCCACTCGGGCTAGACCTTCCTTCTTCAGGAGCAGCTCGGTCACTTCCAGGTGCTCGTTGGCCACGGCAAGCTGCAGAGCATTCTGGCCCATGTAGTCCACACAGTTCACATTGAGCGTCTCAGAGTCTTCGAGCATCTTCCGGACAACCGGGATGTTACCATACTCAGCAGCATCCAGGAAGCGCTCCTCTTCAGCCGTGACACTTTTATCGCGCTCGCTGAACATATACGCCGGCCCCCTGCGACCTTTCTCCCTCAGCGTCGTGTGTCTGCGCTGCATGGCTTCAAACCTACAAACCCACAGCGAGAGAAGACCTTCTGACTCTGGACATGTAACATTAAGGGCTTTTCACACTGGAGCCAACATCAGAGACACTGTATCTGACATGAACACACACCACCTGCCTCAACTTTAGAGCTTACTGTGCATTTAAACAGCGAGATTTCCACTAAACACAAGATTAAGCATGAAGCCTGTTTTGTAAAACACAAACCCTTTGTAATATGCTCTATTATATTATATTGTATTATATTTACAGCATTTGGGAGATCCAGATCCTCATTTTATACAACTGAGCAATTGATAGTTAAGGGCCTTGCTCAGGGGCCCAGCAGTGGCAGCTTGGTGGATCTTGTATTTGAACTCACAGCCTTTGAATCAGTAGTCCAACACCTTAAAACACTAAACTACCCCACCCCCATTAAACCACTAAACTACCCCACCCCCATTAAACCACTAAACTACCACACCCCCATTAAACCACTAAACTACCCCACCCCCATTAAACCACTAAACTACACCACCCCATTAAACCACTAAACTACCCCACCCCATTAAACCACTAAACTACCCCACACCATTAAACCACTAAACTACCCCACCCCCATTAAACCACTAAACTACCCCACCCCCACTAAACTACCCCACCCCATTAAACCACTAAATTACCCCATCCCATTAAACCACTAAACTACCACACCCCATTAAACCACTAAACTACCCCATCCCCATTAAACCACTAAACTACCCCACCCCCATTAAACCACTAAACTCCCCACCCCCCTTTAAACCACTAAACTACACCACCCCATTAAACCACTAAATTACCCCAGCCCATTAAACCACTAAACTACCACACCCCCATTAAACCACTAAACAACCCCACCCCATTAAACCACTAAACTACCAAACCCCCATTAAACCACTAAACTACCCCACCCCCATTAAACGACTAAACTACCCCACCCCCATTAAACCACTAAACTACCCCATCCCCATTAAACCGCTAAACTACCACAACCCCATTAAACCGCTAAACTCCCCCACCCCATTAAACCACTAAACTACCCCACCCCATTAAACCACTAAACTACCCCACCCCCATTGATTTTATTATCACGTGTCTCTATAGACATTTATACAAACCAGTGTATTAATTAAATAATTATATACAGCCATGACTGCTCTCTGGGGTAAAACATGATAAAGTGCTCAATATGATTTAATGAAGTTCTATAGAATAATTAGTCTTCAAATGAAATGCCCAAGAGTGCAGCTATGTGAATAGGGTGCATCAGGAGTGCACATCCAGTCTGTAATAATAATAACTCACGTGTGATGTGTATCCATAAAGTGCTCGTGATGATGAATCGGGTGAACCGGCAGCTGATCACCGCAGTCGCTGCACTCGAACTCCACCTGTCCACTTAACGGAAGCGCATGGAGGAGAAGCAACTCCGGTCTGCCGGGTGCCGTTTGGAGCTCCGAACATCCACGCGACATTGTCTCTGCTTCTAAAGAGCGTGTGCAGGTGGAGGGAGTAAAAGGAGGAGGAGGAGGAGGGGATGGAGGTTGCAGGTGGATTTAGTACGGGACGCCGATCAGGGAAGCACACGAGTCGATCAGCTTGCTGTCACGATGAAGTGACTGCCTTTCAGGGACATTTCAGTTATATAAGCTGCAAACCAGACCACATTTAAAACTTAATTATATCGTAATTACATCCGTCTCTCTTCTCAAACTTGGGGTGGAACCACAAAATCTGGTGACTCACACTGATTCCATGGAACTTTAGTTGTTAAGTATTCATTTTTCCTATTAATACAAACTTTTGTTTAAACTATTTTATATTTCTCTCTCTCTCACTCACTCATTTTCTACCGCTTATCCGAACTACGTCGGGTCACGGGGAGCCTGTGTCTGTGTGTCAGGCGTCATCGGGCATCAAGGCAGGATACACCCTGAACGGAGTGCCAACCCATCGCAGGGAACACACACACTCTCATTCACTCACGCACTCACACACTACAGACAATTTTCCAGAGATGCCAATCAACCTACCGGGGAGGAAACCGGAGTACCCGGAGGAAACCCCCGAGGCACGGGGAGAACATGCAAACTCCACATACACAAGGCGGAGGCGGGAATCGAACCCCCAACCCTGGAGGTGTGAGGCGAACATGCTAATCACTAAGCCACCGTGACCCCCCTATTTTATATTTGTTATGCAAATTTAAAAAAAACGTTAGTTAGTTACAGTCACTGGCCACTTTAATAGGAACATCTGCTCTGAGGTTTTTCAGTCAATCATATGGCAGCATGTGACCTTCAGTTAATCATACACACCCTCTTCGAATGTTATCACTCGACTGAATGGACGTTATCTGTGGTTAATCAGCCCGCAGAATAGACAAGAAAATCTGGTCTGAGTGACTTGTACCATGTCGTTGAGTGACTAATGTATCGTCTGCTCTTTCCTCAATTGTTTAGATTCTGAGACTGACAAAACAAGAACCCGATGTGGTCTTCCACAGCTGCAGCTCACTCACACATGAGTTACACACACACTTCACCTTCACCTGCTTCTCTCATCCATCCGAGTCTGTTAATCCCATCACAATTTGTTTCAGATCCTTTAAATCTCCATGCAGCTGTTCAAAAAAACACTGATTTACCACCTCTTCAGCTGAACTATTCAGCCGAACATCCATTACATCAAAGGCTGTACCGGTTATTACCTGATTTTACATTTGTTTGTTTATTTGTTATCCAAAAAAATTAAGCTGCCATGTAGAAATAGTCCAAAGAGATTTTTTTTCTCGTGTTCTTTGATGAAAATCTTGTTAAGCACGTTGCATGTTCTTACAAGTTACAGAGATCAGACGAGCGGCGCTAATCGCATTACTCTGTCAGCCTCCATCAGCTCCTCGGCCGTTAAAGATGTTTCAGGTGCTGCATGATGAAAGCAACACAACGGTCAAATCAGCAGCAGGAACTCACCTGTCTCTGTACTTTCACACACTTCAAACGCAAATTCATGCCTGTTTCTTACAGACACACCGCATCCTCCCTGTAGAATTCAATTTAAATAAGTGATTTAAACCATGGAAAGAAAAAAAACCTACCGCTGGTAGAGACCACACTTACATCAAGTTTATATTATCCTTTGAACTTTTCTACAAAGGGGGGCACGGTGGCTTAGTGGTTAGCACGTTCCCCTCACACCTCCAGGGTTGGGGGTTCGATTACCGCCTCCACCTTGTGTGTGTGGAGTTTGCATGTTCTCCCCGTGCCTCAGGGGTTTCCTCCGGGTACTCCGGTTTCCTCCCCCAGTCCAAAGACATGCATGGTAGGTTGATTGGCATCTCTGGAAAATTGTCCGTAGTGTGTGATTGCGTGAGTGAATGAGAGTGTGTGTGTGTGTGTGCCCTGCGATGGGTTGGCACGCCGTCCACGGTGTATCCTGCCTTGATGCCTGATGACGCCTGAGATAGGCACAGGCTCCCCGTGACCCGAGGTAGTTCGGATAAAGCGGTAGAAAATGAGTGAGTGAGAGTGAGAACTTTTCTACATTGTACAGCATTGTATCCTGGAAGAGAAATGAGCTTTATTGGGTGATACATTTGAACAAACAAAATCCATTAAAACACTGATTATAGTTCATAAAGAAAAACCATCATCATCAGGACGAAGTTCTTAACTCTCTCACTCATCTTCTACCGCTTATCCGAACTACCTCGGGTCACAGGGAGCCTGTGCCTATCTCAGGCGTCATCAGGCATCAAGGCAGGATACACCGTGGACGGCGTGCCAACCCATCGCAGGGCACACACACACACTCATTCACTCACACACTCACACACTACGGACAATTTTCCAGAGATGCCAATCAACCTACCATGCATGTCTTTGGACCGGGGGAGGAAACCGGAGTACCCGGGGGAAACCCCCAAGGCACGGGGAGAACATGCAAACACCACACACACAAGGTGGAGGCGGGAATCGAACCCCCAACCCTGGAGGTGTGAGGCGAACGTGCTAACCACTAAGCCACCGTGACCCCCCGAAGTTCTTATATTCTAGGTATAATTTTTTTTAGTATATTTTTTAGGTAGAAATTTCACACAGATTATACGTTACATGATGATTAAGAGGCCATGTGTTAGATGTGTTACTGTAGATGTTGACTTGTATTTTATCTGTAGGTCTGTAGGTTTCCTGCAGAATAAACTCCTCTGACCTGACATAGAGGTGTGTTTACATGATTTACAATCTCAGACGGTCACTCAGGAAAATAATCCACAATAATCCCATCAATAACTGATTTTATTGTTGCCTGCACTACCCTCCCCCGATACACACAGACATTCACACACACACACACAAAATGATCCAGCTCATACATACATGACCCACCTCATACATGACCACACACACACAGACACACACACACACTGATCCACCTCATACATGACCACACACACAGATCCAACTCATACATACATGACCACACACACACACACACAGACACACACACTGATCCACCTCATACATGACCACACACACACACACAGATCCAACTCATACATACATGACCACACACACACACACAGATCCACCTCATACTGTACATGACCACACACACACACAGACACACAGGCACACACACAGACACACACTGATCCACCTCATACATGACCACACACACACAGATCCAACTCAAACATACATGACCACACACACACACACGCACACACACACACACACACTGATCCACCTCATACATGGCCACCTGCACACACAGATCCCACTCATATATGCATGAGTACACACACACACACACACACACACACTGTTCCAGCTCATACATGCATGAGTACACACACACACAGACACACAGAAACACACACTGTTCCAGCTCACACATGGGTATATACACGCAGCACACAGAAAGGTAAAGACAGACCACACCTAGTAATATAGTACATGCTGGATATCGCTCTTCCTGTGTGTGTTTGTTTAGTGATAAAAGTTAAGTGACTTCAGTAAGGAGGAATCCTTTTTGTTATTAATCTGGGATTCTTCTATATTCATTATTTCCTTAAGATAAAAGAAAAAGTTCAATCTACAATCTAAAGATCAATAAGAACAACAAGAACCATACGTGCTAATTATTTTGGTTCTTATTTTATCTCAACTAAACTGCGATTTAATGTTTCAAACCATCCCTGTGCCTACGCATAACGAGTGTGTGTGAAGTGTGTGTGTGAAGCAGCGTAAGGGGTAAAAGGCTGAACTGAAATTAAATGCCATTCTCACGTCAACGCTAGATTTCGAGTCGGATTTCAGAGACACAGTTTTTCTGTCGTAAAGCACGGTGATGTGACAGACAGTGTTGCCTCGTTACATCTATTGAGTTTGATCTTATGTGGCATTTCACATGTTTTTCTGGGGGGATGTGAAGGTTTCCTCTGAGTTCTCTGCTTTAATCTCACTTACTCACAGGAGCCTGTGCCTATCTCAGGTGTCATCGGGCATCAAGGCAGGATACACACTGGACGGAGTGCCAACCCATCGCAGGGCACACACACTCTCATTCACTCACGGACAATTTTCCAGAGATGCCAATCAACCTACCATGCATGTCTTTGGACCGGGGGAGGAAACCGGAGGAAACCCCCGAGGCACATGCAAACCCCCGAGGCACATGCAAACTCCACACACACAAGGCGGAGGTGGGAATCGAACCCACAACCCTGGAGGTGTGAGGCGAACGTGCTAACCACTAAGCCACCGTGCCCACCTGCTTAAAACTCATGCCTGTGGGTGGACTGGCAGCTTTAAATTGCCCAGATGTGTGTATGTAGGTGAAGGACTGTGTCTCAAGCTAGTGTTAAAGTTGAACATTTAATGACTGCATTCATTAGAAAAAGATTAATATCAATTAATTATAATCCAATTCCAATTATTTGGGGATTTTCTCATTTTGAGTGTCAGAGATTACAATAGTCACGGATTACTAGTGGATTAACTGAACATTTGCTCATAGAAGAAATGAATAAAATTGACCCTCGTGTATGTTTTGTAAGGGACTGAATGCTTCTAATTCTGACCTCAGTGTAGGATTAAAGCTCTGTACTGAAGGTGGGCGGAGCTTCGAGTTAATTAATCAGCAGGAAATTAGTGTAGAGCGGTTAAGAGCACCCGCTCCAGGCGCACGTTGCGCACGCGCTTTGAATCACTATGAAGTCGTTAGCTGCGGGTTTGTACGTTTTGGGGTTAGGAATGTTCCAGATCTTTATCGGGCAAGCCTTAATTACAGACTCTGATAGAAAAGTAAGGCGAAAGTGAAAATATAAATGTCAAACAAAATGTGTATAGAGTGATTAACCCAAGGCACGCGCGTGCACGGTTTGTTTCTTGCCGTTGTGCAGGTTTTGTGTTGTAACGTGACCGGAGAATGGCGAAGTGAACTCGGCTCCCGGCTGCACCTCAGCGCCGTTGGAACGGAAGTCAGAGGCGTGTACAGGACGGCAGTGGAGAGCTCGTTCGGGGCGGCGGGTCCGAACCGAGAGGCTAAAGTGGTCGGGGTGATTAGTGACGGCCCACAGACCACCATCGCGTTTTCTGTGCTGTGGGCCAAAGGTAAATCAGGTGGAAACTAGTGATTCACCTGCACCAACACACCTGAACCAACTAATCAGAGAATTAACCGAGCTGAAGTGGGTGTGTCCGAGCAGGGCACGGGGTTCTAGTGCCAGGCTCAGGGAGGTGTGGTGTAGAACAGAAACCGATCCAGAAATGTTCTTCTAAAATATTCCTTATACGATCCCATCAGTATCATCATATCTAAGCTTTAACATTTTCACTTGGGTTCTCCTAACGATCCAGAGCACAACTTCCTGGTCCTGAAGAAGTATTTGCACGTGCTTGTGTTTTTCCTCGAAATATGGTTTTATTTATTTATTTATTTATTTATTTATTTATTTATTTTTTTTAGGGATGACTAGCTCCTAATGTGACTCCACACACTCGTCCATGTCGTGCCTGATTTTTCTTACACTTGAACATCCACGGATACCTAATTGCTTCCCAGATAACCAGATGTTTGCACAGCAGATGGTTCTACATTGCTCATTACATCAGGAGGAGAGCCAGTGAGATGATCGTGGTAAACATAGCCTGGCTATCAGGGAGGAATTTTATAGGATGGTAGATGAATCTGCAGGATACCGGGTTTTTATGTGCTCTGTCTGAGGTTTTTTATTTTGAATGTTCCCTGCAGGATCATGTGCCACCTGGGTGGGTCAGTGCTTCCCTGTACCAGGAGGTGGCCAGGTCCTGAACACACTGTGGATGCTGCGCTCTGCTGTCATGAGCTCCGCGGACAACTGGGACAGCACCAGGTGTGGTTGTTGTGTTCACTTTTACAGTCGGTGAAAGAGCTGAAGAGAGACGATGTTTGTTCATTTGTGGTTTCTTTCAGGATGGGAGAGGACCGGTTCATTTTTGTACGAGGTGCAGAAAGTCTGTGACGGCTCTCAGTTGATCAGCGACTGTTAGGTTCATCAATTGATTGTCATTTCTGGATCTGCAGTTCAATAAACAATCCCAAAAATGCAATGCTTCTTTTGTACTTTTCTTAACCCCAATTTTCAGTAAAACTGCTGCACTACTGAGGTTTTTTTTTTTTTTTTTTTCCCCCCCTCAGTGCTTTATGAGCTGGAAAGAAATCTTTCTTATTTCTGGCTTTTGTACATCATCTGCTTTTTATTTACACAGTTGCTTTTTTTTCTCTTTGCTTTGTTATGGAGACTATTTTAATATTAAAATGAGTAAATGTGGACTTCAGACCATCCATACAGAAACTCCGTTTTATGCACAGAGGTGTTTTATTCCCCATATAACATTTATAGCAATAATAACTCATACTTCACCACACTGTGTCATCACTCATTAATTTTCTATTTGAGTTTTTTTTTTTTATTCCTCAATCATTAAATTTTACTAATTAATTCAGGTTTATCTTGACTTTATCATGGTAAAATCCTGATTAACATTTCTTTATGAAGAATAAGGCGCTCTGGGAATGTTAATGTAATATTTCTATCTGTTCCAGTTCTGATTTCTGGTCAAAAAGTAAAATGGTGGCCTCTTGTGGTGGTGATGAGAATTACAACTAATCAGACAGCCAGGAAAACAAATTGAAAAAATAATCGGTGGCGTTAAAGTCTCTTGATCCTCTATTAATCCTAAGGATAAGTTTAAAAAAAATATATATTTTATATTTCGATATATTTTATATGTATAATAGATATTTACACAACCTCTCTTTTTAAAGAAAAAGTGTAGAAGCAATCTGATTATTTCTTTATAATTATTCAGTCCATAAGTTACATCTAAAATGTACATTTTGTGTGTGTGTGTATGTGTATATATATATATATATAGTGTGTGTTAGGTTTAATTATAAGCTTTTATTTATTGAACTCTGGTGAGAATACAATCCTTGTTCATGCCCCTAATTTAAATAAATAAATAATTAATACCTTCAGTAACGTTTTGGCTATACTGAAAGATATCAAGCTGTCATTTAAAGCAGGCTTAGATGCTTCAGTGGAAAATGTCTCTGACCTCCCTTTACAGAAAGAAGTCAAGCCTGACAATGAGAAAACAGTTCAACCCTGTTATTATTATCCGCATGATAATGAGGCGTGTTGGTTTATTGCCCTCATCAGTGTCAGCTCTCTGTTAGCTCACTGAGCCGCTCGGAAGAAATCAGCACCGTTCGCTGTTCACCCGCAAGGACCTTTAACAGAAATAACCGGCTGAACGTCAACACTCCTGATGGCTGGACGTGTAGATTATACGGCTCGACCGTGTAATGGGTTTATTCTAGAAGAAAAAAAAAAAACCTTTTGTCTCGTCTGGCAAAAATAACAGAAATAACTTCTATTTCCATGCATTTACATCGTAAACTTAAGTACACGTGACATCATGATCACGTACTGTACAAAAGGAAGTGCCGAAAATCAGATAATATACAATAATGCAGTCACGTGTCCGATTTGAGAGGTGCATTATAAATGTACTGTATGCAAATGAAAAAAAAAGAACATTAATAATAAAAAATAAAAATAAATAACGTAACTTTTCTGTAAGCCGTGAATAAAATGTTCTGACATAAAATCTACACAATTGGCAACACGTACAAGTGTAAAATAACAAATGGAATTAAAAAGACATGCAGGTTACATGAGAATCATCATCATCATCATCATCCTGAGAATGTGGAGAGAATGAAGCACGGTGGTGGAAGCATCTTGTGAAGCTCGGTCTCTTGGTTGCATCTCACATCTGGCTCTTTATTAATCCCCTCTTTTTCTCATCTACTCTCAGTCTTCCTGTATTCTTTCCACCTACAACTCACTCTCTCTCTCTCTCTCTCACTCATTTTCTACCGCTTTATCCGAACTACCTCGGGTCACGGGGAGCCTGTGCCTATCTCAGGCATCATCGGGCATCAAGGCAGGATACACCCTGGATGGAGTGCCAACCCATCGCAGGGCACACACACACACTCTTGTTCACAATCACACACTACGGACAATTTTCCAGAGATGCCAATCAACCTACCATGCATGTCTTTGGACCGGGGGAGGAAACCGGAGTACCCGGAGGAAACCCCCGAGGCACGGGGAGAACATGCAAACTCCACACACACAAGGTGGAGGCGGGAATCGAACCCCAACCCTGGAGGTGTGAGGCGAACGTGCTAACCACTAAGCCACCGTGCCCCCCTCCACCCACAACTTAACAGATTTATTTTTGCTCCTAAGATTTGGGAGTTTTATTAAGAATCAAACCCAGATTGTTGCTTCTTGACCCTGGACTAGTTTTGACCAAGTCTTGATCTTCATGAGATCTTCAGGTGTATTTATATTGCGATCACGTGACACTTTAATTACACACAGCTCCACTCCGTTCAACTGATTATATGTGAATTCTGATGGCGACTCGCTGCACCAGGAGGGGGGTGAATAATAATGCAATCAGAACGTGACAGTTTTCCAGACGACTTCAGTATTACGGGTTTAGTTTGTGTAGATTTGTGAGATCCTGTCTGCGTATCAGCTCCAGAGGGGGTACATACTTATGCACATACACTGAAGCAATTACAGATGTTTTTACAGCTGTTTCTTGGTTCTTTCACCAAAAAAATCTTCATCCAGCTACAGTACAATCCTATTATGAGTTTCTTTTATTATTCACACAACTTTGTTTTATTCTGTATTTTTGTATTTTTTTATTTATAATAATTTTTTATTTTTTTGGTAGAAATCTGTGTGAAATGAAAGAAAACGCAAGCGTGAGATTCTTCTTTTAATCTGCACTCAGAGCGTCACGATGACCTGAAATTCTGCAGGAAATTTGCGGCCTTTTCGAAAAATCTTCTGATATCAAAGAGTTTTGGTTGATTTGTGGTGAATTTTATGTGTAAAATCATGAAATCCTGCAGGGACGAAGGAATGTAATGTTATGTTGTGAGGTACATGCGCTCTCTTTCTGTCTCTCTCTCTCTGTTTGTCTGTCTATCGTCTGCGTGTGTGTATCTCTGTGTGTATACAGTATGTCTCTCTCTGTGTGTCTCTGTGTGTCCCTGTGTGTGTCTCTCTGTGTGTGTCTCTGTGTGTCTCTCTGTGTGTGTCTGTGTGTCTGTGTGTCTGTGTGTGTGTGTGTCTCTGTGTGTGTGTTTCTGTGTGTGCGTGTGCCTCTGTGTGTGTATGTTTCTGTGTGTGTGTCTCTGTGTGTGTCTCTGTCTTTATCACTCTGTGTGTCTCTCTCTCCCTCTCTTTCTCTCCCTCTCTTTCTCTCCCTCTCTTTCTCTCCCTCTCTTTCTCTCCCTCTCTTCCTACCATGTATGGAGTTTTGATCATTTCTTATGCGAACCTGACGGTCAAGGTTTCAAATTAAACATATGAGTAATTTATTGATTGTTTCTGTTTTATTGTATTTATTTATTCTATATTTTTGTACTAACTCATTAAGATGCAGCTCTCTGAGTGTTGTACAAATATTAAGATGTTTATTCTCTTGTTTATATTGGAATAAAAGAGGTGTTTAAAAGTCAAAAGTCTCTCTCTCGGGGGGCACGGTGGCTTAGTGGTTAGCACGTTCGCCTCACACCTCCAGGGTCGGGGTTCGATTCCCGCCTCCACCTTGTGTGTGTGGAGTTTGCATGTTCTCCCCGTGCCTCGGGGGTTTCCTCCGGGTACTCCGGTTTCCTCCCCCGGTCCAAAGACATGCATGGTAGGTTGATTGGCATCTCTGGAAAATTGTCCCTAGTGTGTGATTGCGTGAGTGAATGAGAGTGTGTGTGTGCCCTGCGATGGGTTGGCACTCCGTCCAGGGTGTATCCTGCCTTGATGCCCAATGACGCCTGAGATAGGCACAGGCTCCCCGTGACCCGAGGTAGTTCGGATAAGCGGTAGAAGATGAATGAATGAATGAAGTCTCTCTCTCTCTCCCTCTCTCTCTCTCCCTCTCCCTCTCTCTCTCTCCCTCTCCCTCTCTCTCTCTCTGCCTCTCTCTCTCTCTCTCTCTCTCTGTCTCCCTCTCTGTCTCTCTCTCTCTCTCTCCCTCTCTCTCTCTCCCTCTCTCTCTCTCGCTCTCTCTCCCTCTCTCTCTCCCCCCCCCTCTCTCTCTGTGTCCCCCCCTCTCTTTCTCTCTCTCTCCCTCCCTCTCTCTCTCTCTTTCTCTTTCTCACCCTCCCTCTCTCTCTCTCTCTCTCTCTCTCTCTCTCTCTCTCTCTCTCCCTCTCTCTCTCTCTCTCTCTCTCTCTCTCTCCCTCTCCCCCCCCCCCCCTCCCTCTCTCTCTCTCTCTCTCTCTCTCTCTCTCTCTCTCTCTCTCTCTCTCTCTATCTGGAGGAAGCCCATGTTGGTGAGAATCGTGAGATAAAGTAGAAAAAGAGTCAAAAAGTCATCAGGTGTCTAACGCAGCGGCCGCCGTGTATTTAAACGCAGAAAGGATTCTGTTGGCTTACGGAAAAGAAACAAAGCCCTGAAGGGTTTAACCGAAGGATTTAAAGACATTTTACCTCTTCAGCTCATCAACCTTGGCCTTCATCTCTTCCACTGTGTCCTGCTGCGCTCCAGCGAGTCCGAATTCAGCTCCAGGGCTGCAGCTAGTCAGACGAGCTCACACCACCTTCAGGCTGTGATATCAGGAAAGCTGATATAACAGCTGAGGCACCGATCAGAGGCCTGACAGGAAAGAGAAGAGATGTTGCACCTGTGTTCTTTCTTTCTTTCTCTCTCTCTCTCTCTCTCTCTCTCTTTCTCTCTCTCTCCTCCACTCCACTCCACTCCAGCTGTACTGGCCATCAGCTCAGTAGAGCTCCATGTCTCCTTAACGGTCTGGCGTTGGAATGATATACACATTGAGCTGTCTGTTTATCACCTTCCACCTCTTCCATCCAAACATGTGGTCAAAAGTATTGACCCCCCCCGTACCTGGACCTTCGGCACCGCCGACCTTTCTTCCGAGCTTAACTCTGGATTCATTAGCGCTCGATACGTCTATAAATGTCAGTAGAAACTTTGTATAACACGGCAGCAGGAGTGCAAGAGTTCAATTATCCCGTAAGGCATAACTGCTAGAACTTTTTCCTTTTTTTTTTCTTCAACAGACTCATTAAGAGTGTAGCTGCCTTAAGTAGTTTATCAGCACAATACAGAAACACAGTTTTTCTGAGTTTCACTGTCGGTTCTGTGCAGAGATTGTGTCCCCCGTGGATTTAGAGAAAACGGGGGAAAAAAAAAGTGAAAAGTGCCTCAAGTTTCATTTACAAACGATCTCCAGAAACCGCATGGTGAAGTAATGAATCAAGATCAGAAACATTTGAAACTTCTCGTCTCCAGACGCCGGCACAGAAGATTCACATTACAATTCGTAAGCAACCATGTGGTGAAGTTTACAGTAAGGAGGTTTAACGGAATCTCAGAGTCTCCGGTGTGAGAGCTTTGGCAGTAGCACTGATTATCACCATTACTTTATTCTTTATTTAAATTAAATTGAACGCATTTTATTTCGTTTGCAGGATAGTGCTATAACATTAATTCACCAATAATTGGATAAAAACTGTGTAGGTTTTTAGAAAAACGTGCTGCTTGTTTCTAGGTAACAGATTTTTTATTTATTTTTTTTTTTCTAAGACCAAAAATCGAAAATAAGGCTGTGATTCGACTCAGATATACAGTAGAAACTAGTAGAGTTTCTGGAAGATCCTTCACTGATCTCGCAGATCTTTTTTTTTCTCTCTGTCTTGGTGATTAAAGCTAAAGCTGGCAGATCTCTAACATAGCTGAAGTTTAAGGTGCATGTAGACTCTCAGCTCCATCCGGCTCAAAGCCCCGCTGCTCCAACACTGCACTTAATCTCCAATCCTGGGCCTTGAGGCCATCGACTAGAGCAGGAGTTTAAAAAAATATAAATAAATAAATAAATAAATAAATAAATAAATAAATAAATAAAGGTATTATCCTTGAAATTTGCTGCGTTTTATTTCACAAGACTCACCAAATGTTGCTTTGATCAAGATCCTGCTCTGGTTTTGTCTTATTTATTTTTTAAAAATTCACAGTTCCTCTAGAGGGCAGTGGAGGAGTGTTGGGATCTCGGAGCTGGTGCTGTAGAATATCTCTCCAGCAATAAAAGGAGAAGGATGAGGAATAAAACCGGACCCAAAAAAAAAAAAATGGAAGAAAGAAAGAAGAAATAAGGAAGCAATACAGGTTACGGTCTGCCATCGTTGTTGCCATGAGACATAATTGAAGCCAGAGGCTTTTATTGTGCTTTCTCTGCCACTCTTCTGCTTCAGCTCTTCCACAGAGGCTTTTAGTGCCGTCAGCTGAGCTACCTGCTCGACTCCTTATAAAACACACACACACACACACACACACACACACACACACACACACACACACACACACACACAGATTGTACCAGACAATTCCAGAGATCTATTTCTTTAGTCATCCAGCTTGCATTACTCTGTATGAGGCCTATTGCAGACACCCTCACGACGGCCTGATAAGAGGCAAGAATGGCTTTTGTCATTTCCAGAACCAGAACACTGCGAACCCGAGAGTGCTCCTGCGCCGGGTTCCTTTCATCCGTGCTGCAGGAAAACTACCAATCTTTTCAAAACCGTCTCATACCAACAGTTTCTTTCTCCTTCAGCTCCTTCTGCTCGCGCTTTGGCTCCATCGCCGGCACAAAAGGCCTCGGCTTTGAAGGCAGATTTATTGTGATTTATTAAAACCTCGTACCGCGAGCTCAGATTGGCTCGAAGACGCTTTATCATCGGTGATTTCTTACTCATAGAATAGGCCTTTGTTTCACACGTACGGGAAAAAAATCTCACTCCGTCCAAAGCAGATCTCACTTCCTTTGCCAGAGCGTCACGTGTTTTCGTGCTAGATGAGAGCGACTGCAGGAAAATGTCATCGATAAATAAATCTCTTTAACAAGTTCGCTTACAAGGGGGGGCACGGTGGCTTAGTGGTTAGCACGTTTGCCTCACTCCTCGAGGGTTGGGGGTTCGATTCCCGCCTCCGCCTTGTGTGTGTGGAGTTTGCCTGTTCTCCCCGTGCCTCGGGGGTTTCCTCCGGGTACTCCGGTTTCCTCCCCCGGTCCAAAGACATGCATGGTAGGTTGATTGGCATCTCTGGAAAATTGTCTGTAGTGTGTGATTGTGTGAGTGAATGAGAGTGTGTGTGTGTGTGCCCTGTGATGGGTTGGCACTCCGTCCAGGGTGTATCCTGCCTTGATGCCCGATGACACCTGAGATAGGCACAGGCTCCCCGTGACCCGAGGTAGTTCAGATAAGCGGTAGAAGATGAGTGAGAGAGAGACTGAGTTCGCTTACAAGGTTTCTTGTCTTTTTCTTTTTTTTAATGTCACATATATACAGTACAGCATTAGAGTTTTATAAAACGCTCGTGTTTCATGTCCGCGAGTGACGGCACACGTTTATCACATTTCACAGATGAACTCGTATGAATCTGGTTTCCAGAAATCAAGCCTTGAGGAGGCGTAACAGCTGGGTCACATCTGGAAGAAAACTGAAACGGTGTATAGACATTGAGTTGTAATTGGGTCGTGTATTTTTTGCGCAGATCGGAAAATCTGGAGGCGACGGGGGGTTCCGGGGGTTGGGGGTTGGGGGTTGTTGGGTGTGGAAACTATTGATTGATGTTAACGATCATTAAGGGGGTGTGGTCTTTCTCCCAAATTTCATTTCACATCTCCATTGAAATCTCATAGAAATCCAAAATCTGGGCCAAACAAAACCCAAATACAAGCAAAACCTCCTCAAGATCATGTGACATCTGGTGGAGAACAGGATGTGTATCAGGACTGGGATTGCATTCTCTGAGATTTGGCTGATGTGAGATGCTCATGGGACAAACACAGACCACAATCAATGTATTATATGTCTTCGTCTTGAGATAATGAATGGTGATAATGATCTTCTTGAACAGTGAGCAGAGGTTCACCACAGCTGGAGAGAACCTCCAGAACCTGTGCCCAGTGTAGCTCTCCAGTGAAACACAAGAAGAACCTGACACAGTAACCCATCCACCTCAGACCTCAAGTGTCAGCTGGGACAAGTATGACCGTTATCCACCTGAAGAACTTTCACATGAAGAACCGGATGTTGTTTTTTATTTTTCAGCCCATGCTTTATAAATTCTAGACTCGGTTGTTCTCAGGAAAGTTTCTCAGCCATCTGGGCTCTCACACGCAGACACTCGCAGTCCACTGAGAGGAGATATTTTCTCTCCTTTCTCCCGAATGACGTAAACATGAAGAACTTGACAAGTATTTACGGAATTTTATACTGTACATACATGTACATTATGTACTATTTATTCCTTAGTGTTGAGTCGCTGTGGAATTTCAGCTATTGGCGGCACCTCAAGGTCTGTGGTTTGTGCTGAAAAATAGTGAGAAAAATCTAAAATATGACTGATTTAAAACAAAACCCATAAAACACTTCCATCGCTCGCTCTCTATTATGACCTGAAATAAAAACTTCATTCTGTCTTTTCAGCACATCCACACCATTCTCTCTCTCTCTCTCTCTCTCTCTCTCTCTCTCTCTCTCTCTCTCTCTCTCAGGCTCAGACAAGCCTTCAGGCCTTGGAGCTCGATCTCCCGAGCTTTAAAAAATGGTCAATAAACATCTTCTATTAGAACGCGGCTTTATTACTTTACTTTTCTCTTTCAGTCGTATTCACCGCCTGCGTCGCGTCGGCTCAGATCTGCCTGGCATTGAGTGTCACCTCGGCAGCTGAAATGACATTGGCATGAAATTAAGCGAAACAACGCCGTGACCTCACCTATTTAATTAGAACAGTCTGTATGCTGAGAGACAGAGGAAAGAAAGCAAATTCACATAAAGCCAGATACACGTTTTACGTAGGTGTGCTTTTAAAAGGAATTTCACGGGTCTTGTGAAAAATCTTCAACATACGGAAAAATGCTAGATCTATAGCGATTAAGATGAAAGAGCTGAACAAGAACGAATAAATAAATGATCTGAAAGACAAGAAGTTCTGTGTGAGGAATCTATTAGAACTGTGAACTTATTTCATTCAAACATTTCATTCATTAATGATGTTTGATATATATCTGGGGGGCACGGTGGCTTAGTGGTTAGCACGTTCGCCTCACACCTCCAGGGTTGGGGGTTCGATTCCCACCTCCACCTTGTGTGTGTGGAGTTTGCATGTTCTCCCCGTGCCTCGGGGGTTTCCTCCGGGTACTCCGGTTTCCTCCCCCGGTCCAAAGACATGCATGGTAGGTTGATTGGCATCTCTGGAAAATTGTCAGTAGTGTGTGATTGTGTGAGTGAATGAGAGTGTGTGTGTGTGCCCTGTGATGGGTTGGCACTCCGTCCAGGGTGTATCCTGCCTTGATGCCTGAGATAGGCACAGGCTCCCCGTGACCCGAGGTAGTTCGGATAAGCGGTAGAAAATGAGAGTGAGAGTGAAATATATCTATCATTTTTTTTTTTTTTTAGATATTTTTAAATATAGACAAGGTTTATCTCCTAAACTTTCCAACAAAGCGTGGCAGATGAACCAGGTGACGACGCCTGCACCGGTGATCCACAGCTGCTTCACCTGGCTGTCGGCCCGAGTCTGGATCTTCCCCAGATTTCCAGTCCAGCTCTTTCATGCTGGCCTGCTGGACCTGTGCCTCCTCATCCTCCTCCTCCTTACAACCTCCACCACATGAGGCGTGCGATACCGTCGTGGTGTTCCTCGGGCATCAAAGCCTCTGGCACATCATGGCGGTATCTAACTCGGCTTCGTGCCATCCAGATGCTGGACCGTAGATCACATCAGGATATCATTTTCCTCGTATAATGGTTTAATTCACAACGGGATGCTTTCTAAACCTAAACACAGGAGACATACAGGCACTTATCTAATACTTATCTCAAACACTAAGTGGTCGTTAAAGTCATTTCAAACTTTATCAAATATTTTATGAGCAACTTACCTTCCTTACAATTCAATTGACGATGGAGACTCGTCTGAAAACGCGGCACTGCTCGAACAGGAGATACGCAGAGATTCGAGTTCTAAGACCAGAGGATGTTTCTAATTTGCATATTCATGTACTGATATATTATTTTATTCCTTTTATACCTCAATCAGTCTGTTTAAGCTTCACAAAACAAGTTCTTACAGTACTTAATAAACTTAATATAAAGTTATTAAGTTGAGCTTTATCACTGATACTGGAGACTCCTTGCATTCTTCCAACTATAGTAACATCTCTTTCAAATGTAAATGAGCTGTCACTATGGAAACGCTAACTAGAAGCTGACAGCCATTCATTCATTCATCTTCTACCGCTTTATCCGAACTACCTCGGGTCACGGGGAGCCTGTGCCTATCTCAGGCGTCATTGGGCATCAAGGCAGGATACACCCTGGACGGAGTGCCAACCCATCACAGGGCACACACACACACTCTCATTCACTCACGCAATCACACACTACGGACAATTTTCCAGAGATGCCAATCAACCTACCATGCATGTCTTTGGACCGGGGGAGGAAACCGGAGTACCCAGAGGAAACCCCAGAGGCACGGGGAGAACATGCAAACTCCACACACACAAGGCGGAGGCGGGAATCGAACCCCCAACCCTGGAGGTGTGAGGCGAACGTGCTAACCACTAAGCCACCGTGCCCCCTGCTGACGGCCAATCAGATTTCATTTTTTCTGGCTATACAACTTTTATGTCCAGGATGAAGTTCAGTTAGTTCCTGCTTCATTAAGATATAAACTTATTTAAACTTTAAACCCCAAACCCTGGATTTTTTCCCGCCATTTTTCCAATCCTAAAGTTTCACCGTGTGAATTCCGATAGTTGAATCCCGAAGAAATGTATTCAGGTATACAGAATAAAACAAATATAAGGTGAAGATCTGGTATCTCGCTTCTCAGCTGAGAAGGTCTTCACCACGACATCATAAGGACTATGTACAGTAAGTAGCTCACGAGGGCCGCTGCGCACTTAACTAGCCGTGAGAATACTATGGGTTTGTAAAGTGGAACCGGAATAATGAGTAGACGGGTAGGAAATGGGCCGAGTTGTACGAGTTTACATGCAGAGCAGGGCTAATGATGCTAAATAGGCACGATGCTGCAGAGCGAAAAGGAAAAAGCCTATTCTGTGTTGTTATGTAGATTTGAGGGCATCTCATGTATAATGTATCCTGAGGCTTGAGCAAACACGATGGCTCCTGAAATGCGCTCGGTGAACATAACATACAGTGTTCTCTGAAAATGAGCCTCACTTATACTCAAACAAGTAAGGACAAGTACAGTAAGACTAAGAGATGTTTCTATAGGAGGTTTTTATCTCTCTCTCTCTCTCTCTCTCTCTCTCTCTCTCTCTCGCTCTCTCTCTCCGTGTGTGTGTATGTGTGATGTATCTCGCTATGACAGATGGGAAGCTGTCTACGAGCACCGATGACACATAAAGGCGATTAGAGTTCAGACTCCTTCCACCAAGCTTCAGCCTTCACAGCCCATTATGGAAAGCCGGTGCTAAGCATCTCGTTTGCGGGATTCCAAACTTTTAAACACCAGAGGCGTTCGGATAACTTCGTAAATCTCCATTAGAAGCTAAATGTCACACTGCGGCATGTTTGAAGGAGAGGAGAAAGAAAAAGAGAGAGAGAGAGAGAGAGAGAGAGAGAGAAAAACCAGTGGAAGAAAAGGATATTTTTTTTCTACTGGAGTTCTGGAGGTTCGCTTCAACCTTCCAAGATAAACAGAAGACACGGTTTTGATGCAGTGGAAACTCCGGCGCTAGGTGCTGTCACTCCTATGAGCACTTATGTTGTGTTTTCTTTCCGGAATTCAGGCTTCCGGTTCCACCAAGCACGTCTGGGAGCCTAATGAATAGTCCGAATAGCGTGTGGTAGCAATTCGAGAGAAAGAGAGAGAGAAAAAAATGGAAGAGAGAAAAAAAAAATGCTTTACTGATTCAAAAAAAAAAAAAAAGCTCCATAGACCTCTGACCTCTGACCTCCAGACTTCTGCTCATGAGTTTTGAAGAGCTTTGACATGAAAACTCTTCTGACAGAGAAGCCATTGTGTTTCCTCGACAACTTCCTGTGTGACAGTGGGACATTTTCCAGATGCTGTCATTTCAAACTAACAGGCATGAGGAACATCTGTGTGTGTGTGTGTGTGTGTGTGTGTGTGTGTGTGTGTGTGTGGGGCTCATATTTGACAAGGGGCTGAGAAGTAATTGCTCACATCTGAGCAGTTCTGCATGAAACACTTTTCCCCGCAATTGACTGGCGCCATCAGAAACATCTGCTGAAGCCTGACAGGCTTCACGTGAGACTCCGGATCGGATGAAACAAAGCCACGTTCCTGTCCACGTCTCCTTCCGTTATCATTTAGAGTGATTTGTTCTCATTAGAGCGTCGCGTAAACAGTTAACGGGACGTTTCCCTGCAGGGCCGTGAAGGATTCTTTGAAAACAGGAATCTTTTGATGGATGTAAACAGAACACGCTGAGTTTTTAATTTATCCGGATGAATTCATACAGAGAGTCAGACGCGCTGAAAACAATCGATGGTTCTTATGATATTGTGAATTCTTTCCCCCAGTGCGTTACGGTTCTGACTCCGCCCACTGGTCTTTGATTGGTCTGTTACCTGTTGTGTTTGTTCACTGTGTGTCCACCTTTATTAAAGGCGATGTGCACGATGTTTGAAAGCCAATGTTGACATTTGAAATCACCAAAACAAACACGCCCCTAACCCAAATGGGTGTCACCCCTGTTTTAGCTCCGCCCCCCACACATACATACGTAACCCAGGCGACTATTATGGCAGATCCTGCTGGGGCGGCTGGCCGAGGGGAGATTTTTATTAATAAATGAACTCAGTGAGTAATAATATGGTAATACAGATGTGTTTTTGTAGTACTGTGTGTTGTAGCGTGAAAGGTTTAGCTCCGTTTCACGCAGAAGACGACGTTCAACACCTCGAACCCGAGGCAGAGGTAACGGCAGGTATCCGCCATGCTCACTGAACACTCTCTCTGCCGCATATTGACAAGACACGCCCCTTTCTGCTAATGTCAGACATGCTCACTGAACACTCTCTCTGCCGCATATTGACAAGACACGCCCCTTTCTGCTCATTGGCTACACGTTTGTTTTGTTTGTTGGCCCGCCTCAGTTTTCTGAAGCATTTTTCAAACAGCGTGCACCGCACCTTTAAGCTGTCCGTTTATGTTTTTTTCTTTCTTCCTTCCTTCCTTTCTTCCTTTCTTTCTTTCTTTCTTTCTTTCTTTCTTTCTCAGTTTTCCTTTAATAAATATCCCACCAAGCACCTACATTTCCCTGCTCTTGTTTTTCTGTCTTTTAAAGTTGATAAGATTTAAAAAAGATTAACTTAAAAAAAAAAATAAAAAGAAAATAAATAAATAAAACGCAGAAAATCCAAATAATAGGATAAGGGAAATAGCTGAACGGTAAATAATTTATGAAGTAAAATATGCTTGGAGCAACTTTTCCCTCCGAGCACAAGGAGAAACAGCTCAATAGTTCTTTCTGTTCGACCTCCGCTAACATCACCGCTCCGATTGCTGCCATCGGCTAATATTCCATTTAATGCTAACAGAAACGAGCTTCACCATGTGCGCGAGCGCTAACTTTTAAAAAAATATTCTGTTAAAAACATGATGAATTATTAGTTAAGTCTTCTTCTTCTTCTTCTTCTTCTTTTCTTCTTCTTCTTCTTATATCTTTAACAGCCAGTTCTCACTGTTTTCCCACAGAGCTTGTGAGAGAATTGAAAGATCGTTGTTAATTGTCGCCTTTTTTTGCGCTAAAGATAAAACATGAATTATTGGTGTTTATGCCTCGGTTCAGTAGTTTATCTGAAATGTAATAAATCAGCCAGGATGATGTTGTTTTTATTTGCCTTTTTCCTTCAGTTTTGCATCAAAGATATGAAGCTAATGTTGCGAACAAGGTAAGAAAGCTTATAGCCTCCGGTTTAGCACGGTGCATTAAATCTGTGTGTAAATCATCCCGCTGTGGCGTCTCCTCAGCACCATGTCCTGGATGTGTTCGGCGCCTCGAAAGGAATCATTGATCTGGTTTCTCTTTCCTTGTGAAATACTGAAACACTTTCTGGCGATGTGGATCTTCTCCAATCTGGTGCCACAAAGTCCAAAGCTCACCATTGTGTGGAATGTCTTTGTAGGTTGTAGCTTGATATTTTATCTTCACTGGAACTACAAACTTTGTTCCAGCATGAAACAAAGTGCACAAAGGCTCTCACAAACAAACTTGAGCATCCTGTACAGAGCCCTGACTCTGACTCAACCCCTACTGAACACCTTTGGGATGAAGTGGAACTGGAGTCTCCTCAACATCGTGAACATCAGAGTCTGATCTCACGAATGCTCTTGGAGCTGGATGAACACAAATCCCCACAGATAGGCTCCAACATCTACAGAAGAGAAGAGGAGAGAAGAGAAGAGAAGAGAAGAGGAGAGGAGAGAAGAGAAGAGAAGAGGAGAGAAGAGAAGAAGAGAGAAGAGAAAAGAATAAAAGTGAAGAGAAGGGAAGAGAAGAGGAGAGAAGTGAAGAGAAGAGAACAGAAGAGTGGAGCGCATTATAACAGCAAAGCGAGGGGGAATAAATCCGAAGGGTGTGATGGTGGGGGTGCACAAACTTTTGCTCAAGTCACTTCCCTATAAACATCACTAATACATCTCTATAGTCTAATTCTATTCATAGCAGAAGCAAATAATAACAGAATCGAATTCTTTCTGTTAAGTTTAACAGTGTGCATTGGACAGGGAACACACACACACACACACACACACACACACACACACACACACACACACACACACGTTAGACCTTCCATTGACATAACTGTTACTGTAGCTAATTAATGCTAAATTAATTAACTTGTCTTTATTTGTCTTTAATTGTCCTTAAGGGGATAAGGTTCTGTTCACAAACAAAACACACTCACAGAAACACACACACACACAAATAATTCTTTCACAAATACACATACCGAAGCACATTAAAATCTTAATATCGTAAATTTCGGATGCGTTTATTCTTCTGTCGCTAATCTGTCGGATGGTGCTGAATGTACGCTAATCCCCCAAGACGTTAGCAGTCACGTGCGCGTGGCTCTGAGTGATAACCTGAGCGAGTGTGTGTATCGACGGTGGTGTTAGCATGAAACCTGAAGCTTTGGAAGCTGTTCGAGGAGGTCAGAGAACTGGACAGAATAAAGACTAAAGTGCCGCTGCGACATTTTCAACGTAGTAAAAACTGCTTTCGGAAACGTAAATAGAACGTTGTTGATTTATGTGTTAATTATAAAGATTAACATGCAAGTCGTTCGGCGTGGATTTTTACTTTAAGCGTTTTATAGGAGGTTGGTGAATTGTGGTTCAGGAGTACAGTAATAGGATTCTGTGTGTGTGTGTGTGTGTGTGTGTGTGTATTGGATCATTGATGTACTCCATTTATGATGATGTGTGCCTTCACAACAGAGCATCAGTAACGCACATTGCTCAGTTCAGCTCAATATTCCTTCAGCGTTGAAAATGTGCTCATGTGCAAAATCAATGCATTCAGGCTCACTGCATCCTCAATAGTGTCACACACACACACACACACACACACACACACACACACAGAGACACACACACACACACACTTATATGCACACCTGTTCACACCATGCCTGGAGTCTCTCTCTCCTCCTGTCTTTCTCTCACACACACACACACACACACACACACACACACACACACACACACACACACACACACACACACACACACACACACAGGCCAGAAGGTCCTATACTAATCTCATTTCACTGGTGCTACTAAATCTCTTTCATGGCAGGTCAGATGTGCATCAATAATTCATGCTTTGA
>NC_083479.1:1510000-1587500 GCF_030014155.1 Tachysurus vachellii
CACACAGTTCCGCACCACCGACTCGCTGGTCCAGGTTCGGTGCGGCTGCTAAATTGCTGTAAGAAACGCTTTAACATCAATCAATGAGTGATTTGTCTTTCTCTCCGTGCTCTATGTCAAAAAACATTCCTATGCAGCAGACGCTGGTTGGGCTCCAGGCCTAATCTCCACACTGTCTGTTTCCCACTGAGCTCCTTTTCTAAACGAGAGCACTCCACACGCATGTGGTGATCGATCCGTGGCTCGGCTAAAGCGCGCCGCACATCTCCGTTTGTGTAAAATATCGAATCCTGTTTGTTACGCTGATATCTCAAACAGTAGGCTTCATTGAATCCACGTGCCCCCGTGAATCTGCAGCTCTTTAAAGAACATCACAGAGAATTAATGAAGGTTTGTATTTCCAGATCTCTTTGTTACAGTTTCACACTGAAGCTTTTCTTTTTTTATTTCTTCGATCATCACACTGACCCCTGCAGGATGACGGAGGTAGTGCAGGCTGCAGGAAGAATTCTGATGACACGCCTCAGTAACTGAAGCCTGATGACATCGGCCCGTAACCTCCTGCCCATTTCTGTTATTGTTTTCAAAAATTAGCCGTGCCTGATGCAATAAACCAGCAACAGAGTTAAGAAAATATAATTCACTCCACAAGTCTTTAGCAAAAGCTGAAAATTCAACATCTCTGTCTCTCTCTCTCTGTCTCTCTCTCTCTTTCTCTCTCTCTCTCAAGCATAAATTTTGGGTCTAATGACTTGGACCCTGAGGCTGTTTAGTTCAGTTTAGTCTCTGTTGATGTTCTGCCTTTGATTTTATTATTATTATTATTATTATTATTATTCATTCATTCATTCATCTTCTACCGCTTATCCGAACTACCTCGGGTCACGGGGAGCCTGTGCCTATCTCAGGCGTCATGGGGCATCAAGGCAGGATACACCCTGGACGGAGTGCCAACCCATCACAGGGCACACACACACACACTCTCATTCACTCACGCAATCACACACTACGGACAATTTTCCAGAGATGCCAATCAACCTACCATGCATGTCTTTGGACCGGGGGAGGAAACCGGAGTACCCGGAGGAAACCCCCGAGGCACGGGGAGAACATGCAAACTCCACACACACAAGGTGGAGGCGGGAATCAAACCCCCAACCCTGGAGGAGTGAGGCGAACGTGCTAACCACTAAGCCACCGTGACCCCTATTATTATTATTATTTTATATTTCTTTGGCTAGTAGACATTCCATCGCTGTGTTATTGAGTTACTCTGATCCAGACTGTATCTGGACCCTACTGAATAAATCCAACACCGCAGGACGATCCCACGCTTTAAGATTCCGTTTTAACTCGTTCTGTAAAACCTGTATAGCGTTTTTAAATTAAAAACAATTCATCAAGGATGTTTAGATTACGGACACTTTGGGTTTGTGATGCAATAATGAGAAATGTTTAGATATAAACATATATATATATATTTTTTTTTATCTAATAGCCACTTTAATAAGAGTGTTTGCTGACAGAAAAAGAAACATCCAGGATTAACGGAATACTTAACAATCGGAGCGACTGGATTACCAGGGGGTTTTTTCAGAATTTTTCGGGATGTGATCCGAGTTTTTTTTTTTTCTGTAAAACATTTACACATCTGTTTACACATTTCCTAAAGTCTTTTGGATAAGCCATGTGTGTGTGAGTTATAACAGTATTAAGAATTAAACAGGATCACAGCCTCGTGCATCTGATTGAGAGATTTTGCGGCATTCCGATATACAAAGCTTTTTTTTTCTTTAGCTGTAACAGAAACGTTGAAGCGTCGAACACTGTTTTCATACTTAATGCAAAGTTGTGTAATCAAAAGCCACCCTTTTTTTTTTTTTTTTACATCGTGCTCACCCGAGTGCTCTGCATCTGATTTGCGGTTTCATCAGCTAGAATGTTTAACCCGCTAAAAATAATAACTAGCGGCGTGAACTTGGCAGAGTGATGGATGATTGCAACGTAAAGAAACGTTGTAAAGTGAAGCAGAACTGATGCGGCCAATTAAAAATACGCTACGGATAAAGTTAACAATGTTAAACGTCTTCGTTCCCGGTTGAATTTGTGGCTCAACATCTCAGGCAGATTCTCGAAATCCTTTGTGGCCTATTAAATATTTGCTTTATAAGATATGCTCGTCTTCGGAAATCTCATCTGACTGGCCCAAAGGCGGAACAGGAGGAAATCTCATCTCGTCGTCGGGTTTATTGGAAAAAAAAAAAAAAAAAAGACGGTTTCGAGAGTGTCCAGGAAATGGTTCCTCCAGGGCAAAGGGGATGATTATCGCAAAATATTTTAATAGAGTTCCTGTGAAGACCTGATCACTCACCAAGACAACAACAACAACAACAAAGATCCCTGGTAATTAGGATGTTCACTGGAGCTTCACTCGTATCTGTCAGATCAAACCATTAAAATAAATGATAATTGATCACAGAGGGAGAGAATGTTCGCCGTGATTTGTTTGTCAGCTCTGAGTACGGATTCCATAAAACTGAAAGCAGAATTATTTCAAGCACTCAAAGGGCCGATTGTTCTTTGGGAATTTCCAATCAATCTCGACATAGTCGGCCGAACAGATGAATTGGGCGTTGGTTTGGTATGCAAGCTGCCCCGTGATCATTAGCAGCATCGTTCCCCCGAGCTAGCGCAGCCGCGGAAGCTAATCAGTAACTGTAACGGTCGTTTATGGGCTATAATGGACACACTTCATAACTGTCAAGCTCCAGGACTCGTGTGCAGTCTTGTCAGCTAATAAAAGACTTCGTCTGAGACTAAAGCAGCTGCGTCTGAGAACCCGGGTGCAAAAAAACACACTCGTCTCTTGTCACAGCAGCATGCTAGCTCATGCTAAAGGAAGTGCGGTGTGTTATAATTAGCAGGACGTCAGGAGCGCGGTTCCCTAGGCGCCGCACGAGCGAGTACCTGTGTTAGATGTGTCATCTTTATTAGTCCAGGCGTGCTAAGCCTGGCTCCCTGCGTGCTAATCCCCGGCTAAAGAAACAGCTTTCAAGGAATTAACATCAAAAGTAGAGACTAGCATGCTGGCAGGGAAGCTTTCACCATCCTCATCCTCGGCTCACTCCCGAGTCTTTCTGTGGCTCGGGGGATGAACCGGATGGACTGGAAGTTCACCTTGTCCTCTGTTCTTCCTTAAGTCTTTGACCTTGTTCTCTGGTTTCTTTAATAATCCTTCTCTGATTATGGAGGCGAGATTCCCAGCTATTTCCCTGCGCGGTGTCGGACTTAATCCTGCCTCTGATCGCACAGGTTGCGGTTCAAACGGCCAGCTAGTGTCGGATTGATGAAGAAAGCTTTTCAAAAGGTGCGTTTCGAGTGCTGACACGGCTTCTTCTTCGCAGCACTGTTTTGCATTGCTGTGTTGTTGCGAGTCTCCCTGGTGAAGAGCCAGCCTGATTGAAAGAGCTGTCACCATCACTGCAGAGAGCCTGCATTAGTTATTGTGCCGCTTGATACCCTGCAAGTCACAGAAAGGCCTATTAAAGCAGAAAACCTGGTTTGCCGACGCTCTGAACCGTTCGGGCCGGTCCATGCTAATTAAATTCCTTCGAGTAAGGAAGCTGATTCGCATCTTTTTTCACTCAGGTTTTGCTTTGAAGCTAAGTCACATTTAAATTTTTGCGGAATTACCTCATGGTTTAAATAACGAACTCGTACAATGAGATAAACAGGGCAGTTTCTCATTTTTTGAACAAATGCAAATGGCTAGCTGATGGAGTCACTCAATCACGCCGTAATTTTGCAAAATCAGCAGTGCAGACATGCCTAAGGTTCGCTCTCTCTGCTCTATTAGTTTAGCTAAACATCAATACTCTCCTTTAAGCTCTGTCTGAATGCTTAACTAGCAAGAAGCTAGAAGCTAATATGTTGAACGGCTGTCAAATTTTCCATCTCTGTTCTGGTAATCCGTTTTATTCTCGGAAATTCTCTCTGCGCCCAGCGACAGATTGTCGACTTACGGCGGCGAATCAATATTTGAACTGAGTGAGGCTTTATCTTAAATTTTTTTGGATGAAGAAATCAGCCATGTTGGATATGACTGCAGAGGAAATGGCGGATATCGCCCTGGGGATAAAGCCACTTCTTGTTATGCTAGCGTGCTAATGCTGTTAAGATTTGGAAATCCACCAGAAAACATTCTTCTAGTGACCAACAGATCAGGAGATCAGGAATTCAAATTCCAGACCTGCTATAGATCATTTCCACTTGGATAAAAAAAGAAAAAAACGGGGCTTGAATATAAAGGTCGTGCTGACAGCTTTGCAAATGAAGCAAAATTATTTTAGACAAACCCAAAATGTCCATTATTCGTCACTCTTTTTTGTGTAGTAAACAAGATCAGAAGCTTGCTGGATATCGCTGAGGACGCGACTGCACTCACTGCTGTGTTTAAAACCTTTTCTTTAATCGACCGAACGAACGCATCACGTCTTGTTATGCAAGCATGTTAATTCTGTCAGAATCTGGAGTACCACCAGGAACACAGAATAAAGAAAAGAAATGCTAAAACTGAATGCTTGATGCTGATTGACAGAAAGACAGACAGATCTCTGAGAGCGGAAACATCATAGAAAAAAAAACGCTGCTCTTCTTCACCTGAGAGATTCGCAGCTAAGAAAGAGACACCTAACCTCCATTTAACTTGGCATCCAAACTAAGCTGAATTACACACCATGTCAATGCTGATTCTTCTAGAAACATCTAGAAGAAGTTAAAATCTTAGGTTTCTACACAAGGGTCCAGAATAAAGCTCTGAAGGTTTAAGGCCCAGAACCTGATCTTAATTCGTCCTTCATTAAACCCAGATTGCTCATTTTTAGATCGAGGTCTCGTTTGAGAAGATCGAGAATAAACTGATTTCTGAGTTAGTGCGACCCACCGACCAAAGCAGCAGCGCATCACATCTTGTTATGCTTGTATTCAAATTCTGTCGGATCTGGAATTCCACCAGGAACCAAGATTAAAAAAAATGCTAAAACGAACACTTAGCGCTGATTGATGGTACATACAGCACAGATTGCTGAGAGCATAAACATTTATTCGAACAACCGTCTTCACTTGAAGACTTGACAACTCTATACAAAATACATCACGCCAACAGAAAAGCGTGTTGAATAAATGCACGTCGGAAGCAGACTGCTGTATTTTAGGAACTGATTAATGCCGTAATGCTTCACAGATGAACAGAGGAAGTGTTTCAGTAGCTAGCAGGACCTTCCAGAGACGCCGCTTGGTCCGTCAGACTGTAACCTTCAGCCGGGTTCGGATCGGATTTCTTTACTTGGATTAAAGTATTAATGGAACGTACACGTGTAATGCAGTAAGGAGGAATAAAATACATCAGCGTGGTGCTGTTATGAGGAAATAATCAATGCTTGTGCTACGTTGTATTCCTCTTATACCGCAGTTAACAATTTGTATTTATTATTTTGTCGTACGAGTTGTAATTAATCTCTAACGATCGCTGAGAAGAAACGACCCCACGGTGGCTTAGTGGTTAGCACGTTCGCCTCACACCTCCAGGGTCGGGGGTTCGATTCCCGCCTCCACCTTGTGTGTGTGGAGTTTGCATGTTCTCCCCGTGCCTTGGGGGTTTCCTCCGGGTACTCCGGTTTCCTCCCCCGGTCCAAGGACATGCATGGTAGGTTGATTAGCATCTCTGGAAAATTGTCCGTAGTGTGTGATTGTGTGAGTGAATGAGAGTGTGTGTGTGTGCCCTGCGATGGGTTGGCACTCCGTCCAGGGTGTATCCTGCCTTGATGCCCGATGACGCCTGAGATAGGCACAGGCTCCCCGTGACCCGAGGTAGAAAATGAGTGATAAACACTTCTGACACTGGAGACTCCTTCCATCAACATTAAATAAACATCTCTGTTGCTATAGAAACTATGAGTTTGCCCAAACTAAACTTTTCCTGGTTCTTTACGAATATTTGTAGGTAATTTTTCAGCTGGAGAAAATTTCACACTTGCAGCATGTGTTCAATCCAAAGAAGTCATAATGGCAAACTGGATGTTTTTTTTTTTTCGCGCTCCTGAACAACAGGATGGAGCAAAACAGTTCGCTCTCTATTTTCCGACGCCCCCGTTGCGTTTGAGGGCAACACAACGGTGACCTCTTTGAGTCGGTGAGGAAGGAGCTGCTCTGTAAAAGTAAATGTTTCTTTGCAGTTGTGCCGCACTGATGTTCACCCACTCACGTGTCTTCAGGCTTGCGGGTTGCAGCTGAACTTTCCGAGTCCAGATTTCGGTTACGATAGCTAACGTCAGAAGCTACAAAATTACCCGAATGTAACGTTTTCTCAAATGCAAAAGAAGAATGTATGGAGTAAAAAAATAAGTTAGGATCACAAATGAATACGTTAAAGCTGCCGAATAAGTTTCCTGAGATCTGGATCATGGTCACAAATGACTCGGCATGTGGTGGATGTTATATTTTAAATGAAAGTGTGCAGAGGAATAAATTAAAAAATCTCCACAGGAACCTGAGCATGGAGATGATTAAGGATATTATTTTCACCCGTTCGGACTGATTAATAAACAACAGGACATGTATTCAGGTATGATGTTCCAAGTCACCGGCTCGAGTTTCACAAATCACGAGTATCTTGTGACTACATCATAATTTATGGGCCTCAAAAATATTATATACATGACATCTAAATTATCTCTGCATATTATTTACTGGCCTCAAATTATGATGTCATGGCCTTATGTTGTTTCATGGAGTCAATATTATTGTCTTGATATATTAATTCATGTAGTCAATAAATAATATTACAGACTCAATTATAATATCTCATGTCTCAGGGTATTATCTCATATCTCTTAATCAATTATCTTGTTATGTCACTTTGTAGAAGCCAACATTCTGTTTTCCTATTTCAGCTTAGACAAAAATGTATAAAATTTAATGCGGCCTACGGCTTTCGAGCCACATGCACCAAATTCGGATATGTTGTAGAACCTGTTCTGAAGTTGGTTGCTGTTACTTTTCTAAGTGATCTGAGTACCGGTACTTCTGGTACCGGGTCTCAAAGTGGCCTTTTTTCCCATAGACTCCCATTATAAACTTTGGAGGTTTATAACTTGGCGTAAATTGGTGTACCGACTGGCCTTCTGGTTGTGCCATGGCCCCGCCCCCAAAATATGCAAAATCAAAAAACTTGGACATGGACATGTGACATATCAAAACACTCAGAACAATGAGGGGAACTTCCTCAGGAGAATTTGAATGACGTCACATGCTCATCTCCACTTGCCTCAAAATGTTTTGGCACCCTATCTTTCTGTCCACTTGCCTCCAAAAGTAACACTGACCCTTATGTCCACTCGCCTCCAAAAAGCACCGGCCTTTGCGAATACTTGCCTCGTCAAAGCCAACATCAAAGTTTGTCACGATGAACTTTACAAATCTAGTTTCCTTAATACAGTTTATTAACTAATGGCATTAATGCAGGCTTTCATAGCCTCAGTATTTTACCTTACCTTCATTTATCATTTATTTCTCATAGGCAGAATATATTATCTCATGGGTGTAATACATTATCTTGCAACTTCAGCAAATGTCCTCAATGTATAACCATGTTGCATCAATGTATTATGTATTAACTAAATATATTATCATGTGGTCTCAATATAAAAATGCTAATATATAATAATAATTATATATAAAACTATTATCTTCTCTCTCTATAGTAAGTTGTGGCCTTGAAAAATTATCTTGCAGCCTCAATATATTATATCGTGGTCTTAATAAACGTTATATGATATCGTATATATTATCCTCCTGGATTAAGAATTTTATCTCATTACCTGAATATATTATCTTGTAACTCAATATATGATTATCTCAGGGTCACAGAGTATTATCTCATGTTTCCAGCATATATTATATTAGGGTTACAACTATCTCATGGATTCAATATATTAATACCAGACCACAATATTTTATAATTTTGTATAATCTAGGACCTGCAGCCTCAGGGTATTATCTCATAATTCCTGTATATTATCTTGATGAGTTAGTATATTATTTTCTTAGCACCACAATGTATTACGTCATGGATCCAGTTTATCATCTCATGGTCTTGGTATACTATCTCAGAGCTACAATGTATTATTTCCTGGTCACATGACATTATCTCATAATTCCTGTATATTATCTTGATGAGTTAGTATATTATTTTCTTAGCACCACAATGTATTACGTCATGGATCCAGTTTATCATCTCATGGTCTCGGTATACTATCTCAAAGCCACAATGTATTATTTCCTGGTCACATGACATTATCTCATAATTCCTGTATATTATCTTGATGAGTTAGTATATTATTTTCTTAGCACCACAATGTATTACGTCATGGATCCAGTTTATCATCTCATGGTCCTGGTATACTATCTCAGAGCCACAATGTATTATTTCCTGGTCACATGACATTATCTCATAATTCCTGTATATTATCTTGATGAGTTAGTATATTATTTTCTTAGCACCACAATGTATTACGTCATGGATCCAGTTTATCATCTCATGGTCCTGGTATACTATCTCAGAGCCACAATGTATTATTTCCTGGTCACATGACATTATCTCATAATTCCAGCATATTATCTCAGGGTCAGAATATATGATCTCATGGATTTTATATATTAATTTCTGACCTCAATAATTGATTATTTTGTAAAATCTAGGCCTTGCAGGATTAATATTTTATCTTGTTGTCTTAAAATATACATTTTTCTCCACGCTCATTAAAACCTAACCACCACGTCAACTCAGCTCCTCCTTCTTTAGCTGTACAAAAGGAAACGCGACTGAATCTATCATTAGCACGTTGTTACAGTCTGACTAACCTCTTTATACCCTCTCAGTGGGACTGACTTTACCTCTCTGGAATCGCTTGGCCACCAGAAATGAAGATAAAGAAGAAAAAAAAAAGCTGGTGGTAGTGGCCAAATGAAACCATATCTCTGGAAATATTCGCAGCTTGATTTATAGCCGGCCGTGAATCTCTGGAAGTGTGGGAGATTACAGCACGAGTCCCTTACCGCTCGCTGCTTTGCTTCACAGGCCTGCGCTCCCTGAAGACGACACTACATCTCCTGCTGTCATAGCACACTTATTAGGCAGCTTCACCACCAAAAAACCTGCAGGAATTTCTGATTCACTTTTATATTACACCTCTGCTGGGCCTGGATGTGGAAATGTGCACTGTGGAGGTTTCTGAAAACACACAATTCCCGAACGGTGCTAGTCCCTTGTGTGCGGTCACTGCAGGATTAGACACATTTTTATTTAGTTATTTGTTTAAAAATTAAAGAAGGCATTTTTTTTGTTGTTCTCTGTAGTAGATAATACATAACAAACAAAAAAAAAAAACCCAACAACATTCTGTTCCGATATAGAAAATCTGCCGCAGAGTGGCGTAAAGCCGTAATCCTGTTACGGCTCAGCAGTCGGCGATGTATCTGATGTGTAATTCATCGTGATGTTCTGCTGCTAATGAGCGTTTGCTTTTATAGATGAGATATAATAAGAATTTTATTTGATGCTCAACGTTCCACACTTTATTCTTTTTCCCTCCGCTGTCAAAATAAATAGCAAAAGTACAATTTATGTTTGTTTATTTATTTATTTATTTATTTTTTTCAAAAACCAGGACAGGAATGGAACAGTTCTCATCATAAAGACGTGTTATATAGAGAACGATAAACATCACGCGCCTCGGCTAATTAAATACAGCCGTAACCGAATTTACATCGATCTCAACGTTCAAATTAGCTGGTGCATTTAGCAAAAGAGTCGTGCTCAGGAAATGCGATTAAAATTCTTTTTATGGAGCGTGTTTACAGAAGCAGTGGATCAGTGAACACTACGAGGAAAGGAGACACGCTGGATACGGTATATGCTTTTTAATGAAAAGTCAACTTTTTATGATAATGTGTTTCAAATAAAATGCTACTTTGCTATGTGCTTTGGTAGCAAAGCTCCCAGGAGGAATTTGGGTGGTTTGTGTGGTTGTTGTTTTATTTATTTATTAATTTATTTATTTTTTTAAATAAAAGACCAAATAATTCTCTGTGTAATTGTGGTGTGTGAAGAACAATAAACCGGTGAAGTCCACAAATTCAAATGATGATGTTTATTCCAAGCTATTAGCTACATACGTAGCTAGAGGCGTCTAACTGACTCGACGTCTTTAATCGTAGGTTACTTTTAACACTCTCGTTCTAATACATAACCGTTTCCGTAGTAACACGTTCACGTTAACACATGGACTTGTATGATTAAAATCACGTATGCATCTGATGCTGGTTAAATTATTTTTTTTAACTAAATTTGGTTTCGTGGATGAACGAGCTGTGGGTGTTGCTATAGAAACCATGACGACCAGCAGAAGACTGCATTAATATTAACATTAATACAAACCTGTGATCTACAGAAAACTAATCAACTCACCAGAATAACGATAATTAATAAATAATAAGGATGATAAGTATTTTTTTTGTGCTGCTCTGCGACAATTTTAAAAGCACCAGACAAATAAAAGTGAAGACGCAACATGACAATCTTGGCTGTAAATTAGATAATTGTTATTTTGTGATCAGTGATTAGATGATGTAGTTAAAAAACCGCTGTGTGTGTCGTTGTTGTGCCTGGTGTGATGTGTGCACAGATGGAACAGTGGTATGAGCGTAGGTGTGTATGTGTGTGTGTGTGTGTGTGTGTGTGTGTGTGTGTGTGTGTGTACGCTGAGCTCTGCACTGACCTGAGCTGTGTGTGTGGGCAGATGGGTAAAGCCGACTCGAGGAGGCGAGACACAACTCATTACTGTGAGCTCCCACGCTTCCTAAACAGATGGAACAAACACGGGCACACACACGCACACACACACACAAACACACACACACACACAAACACACACACACAAACACACACACAAACACACACACACTGAATAGTGCACATTGAAACTTAGAAGGTAAACTAGTCTCTCACACACACAAGAGT
This sequence comes from Tachysurus vachellii, assembly GCF_030014155.1. Taxonomy (NCBI): domain Eukaryota; kingdom Metazoa; phylum Chordata; class Actinopteri; order Siluriformes; family Bagridae; genus Tachysurus; species Tachysurus vachellii. The sequence goes on from NC_083479.1 coordinate 1,521,078, forward strand.
ATATAAGCAAGAGTATAGTCCAAACACACACACACACACACACACACACACACAAACACACACACACACACACACACACAAACTTAGGCATAGTTAGTTCATACAGAAAAACAATGCACAAACACACACAGTGTGCACTAAAACAAAGAAAGAGCATAAAACAAAAACACACAAAACTTTCATTCTATTATAGAGAATATGTGAATAGGCCTGTGTTCTGTGTGTGTGTGTGTGTTTGTGTGTGTGTGTGTATGTGTGTGTGTGAGAGTGTGTGTGTTTGTGTGTGTGATGCTGTGATGGTTCTGAGCATACTTTAACACCCCCACACACAACACACACATACATACGCACACACACAATCAGAAACATACACACACACACACACACACACACAAACACACACACACACACACACAAACTTAGGCATAGTTAGTTCATACAGAAAAACAATGCACAAACACACACAGTGTGCACTAAAACAAAGAAAGAGCATAAAACAAAAACACACAAAACTTTCATTCTATTATAGAGAATATGTGAATAGGCCTGTGTTCTGCGTGTGTGTGTGTGTTTGTGTGTGTGTGTGTATGTGTGTGTGTGAGAGTGTGTGTGTTTGTGTGTGTGATGCTGTGATGGTTCTGAGCATACTTTAACACCCCCACACACACAACACACACATACATACGCACACACACAATCAGAAACATACACACACACACACACACAAACACACACACACACACACACACAAAACTTAGGCATAGTTAGTTCATACAGAAAAACAATGCACAAACACACACAGTGTGCACTAAAACAAAAAAGAGCATAAAACAAAAACACACAAAACTTTCATTCTATTATAGAGAATATGTGAATAGGCCTGTGTTCTGCGTGTGTGTGTGTTTGTGTGTGTGTGTGTGTATATGTGTGTGTGAGAGAGTGTGTGTGTTTGTGTGTGTGATGCTGTGATGGTTCTGAGCATATTTTAACACCCCCCCACACACAACACACACATACATACGCACACACACACACAATCAGACACATACACACACGCACACACAATCAGAGACACACACACACACACACACACAAACTTAGGCATAGTTTGTTCATACAGAAAAACAATGCACAAACACACACAGTGTGCACTAAAACAAAAAAGAGCATAAAACAAAAACACACAAAAATTTCATTCTATTATAGAGAATATGTGAATAGGCCTGTGTTCTGCGTGTGTGTGTTTGTGTGTGTGTTTGTGTGTGATGCTGTGATGGTTCTGAGCATACTTTAACCCCCCACACACACAACACACACATACACACACACACAATCAGACACATACACACACACGCACACACAATCAGAGACACACACACACTACACAGGAGATGTTTCAGGTTAAGCACTTTGACCCCAGGGTCAGTGCAGGCTGCTGTGATTTCACCCAGTGTGAGGTCTGGAGTCGTGGTTCTATTTACTGGGTTCTCCCTCTGAACACCAAACACAATAATCTATATTATCTGCTTTGCCGGAGTTGGAGCTCACTGGGGGACGCAGTCGATCCAACGCCATGCCGCGTGATTGACGGCCAGATTGTTGTAGTCTTGTATTTTATTCACAGCTTGTTTTCCGCCAGGCGCAGTAGGGGATGCTCTCTGCATGCTTGGCTGTATAGTGTTAATGTGTGTGTGTGTGTGTGTGTGTATGTGTGTGTGTGTGTGTGTGTGTGCATCTTCATAAAGGAGAATTAAGCAGAAGAGTTCATGATAGGAAATGGATCAATTGTGGTCATAGATATACAATAACACACACACACACACACACACACACACACATCCTATGGGAAATATGGTGATGACACCTTTACTGCACTCTAATTTTCTTTCTATTAGCTGAAAGTGTTTTCCGATCTTTCTGAAATGTAACAAAAATCAAAGTAAATCTGATGAGATATTAGACAGTTGATTGATTAGATTGTTAGAACACTGTTTTTCTGGGACATCAGCTAGCTTGTGCACTCGCTGGTCTCACATCACGTTAGATAGAAGAGAGACAGATTTAAAGAAGGTTCCACAGGGTGTTGGATGCAGTGATGTAGTTTGTGAGTGAAAAATGATTTCTCATGATTTTCTCCCGTGTTTGTTTATTGATTTTATATATATATATATATTGTGTGTGTTGCTAGGACACCGCATGCCAGGTATAGACCACGCCCACTTCCAGGTTCAATACTAACACAGATATGAATATTTCAGCTAAACAAATATACAGATAATAGCAATGTATTTACTACATCCTTAGTATATATATATAAACACACACACACACACACACACACACACGCACACACACACACACACACACACACACACACGCACACACACACACACACACAAGAGCCTCGGTTATCTTACCCCACAGCTCTCCCCATGCTAGAAAACCTTGTAACTGTTCTCGGCTGATTATTGCGCTGGTTTCCATGGCGACTACCCACAATCCTCAGCGCATACCAATAGACATGCATTTAAATCATAATAATCCATTCTCCTGTCGTTTACCTCTTTGAACAAGGAGGTAATTGGTTTCCTTTAATCCGGTTTCTTTTGACACGGCCTACATTTAATTACAGAGTTTGTAGGAGGACAGTGTGGCTTTTGTGTTCTCGACGGATTCACAGCTTCAGCGGACTTCAGGATTCAATACAACCTGAGAGAAAAGTGACTAGAACTGAAAGTAGCGATTGATGTTCTGAAAAGACAGAGCGAGAGAGAGAGAGAGAGAGAGAGAGTGAGAGAGAGAGAGAGAGAGAGAGAGAGAATGAATAAATATATAAATAAAGTGAGAGTTTTAATAGAAGAGTGTTATTCAGACTGGAATCTGTTTTTTGTTTGAACTGAAAAGTTTTCAAAGAGAGAGAAGTGTGTGTGCGTGTGTGTGTGTGTGTGTGTGTTTGTGTGTTTGTGTGTGTGTGTTTGCTTCAAACTCAAGAGGAATATTAGGGGAATAAAAGGTCGTTTTAATTAATGATAGCTGATGGAGCTGGTACACACACACACACACACACACACACTTCATCGCCTAATTATCAAACTGGTGATGGTGAATCAGGTGTGTCTGTGATCTACTAGCTGTCAGGCAAGTGTGCACAAGTCTGTGTGTGTGTGTGTGTTTATGCTTGTGAGTGTACAAGCATTATAACAGTGTTGTATACTGTATGTAAATATGTACAGCCAAAGTATGTTGACGCACATTCTTGTGTGTATGTGTGTGTATGTGAAAGAGAGAGAGAGAGTGTGTGTGTGTGTGTGTGTGTGTGTGAACAGAACAAACTGAACATCCTCAGACACTTTCTGCTCGTTCTGTTTACTTTTTTGGAACAAAACCAAAGCTGAAAGCCCCTGGTGTTTCACCAGCTTTATGAGAAAAAGAGAAAACACACACACACACACACACACATACGTCTCTGGTTCTGAGTGAATTGCCTCTCTAATGTGGATGTGGTGTGGATATTTGATTCCCTTAAACGCTGTGTGACAATATTAATGGAATTACAAATCCAAATTAGCCCTGAGTCTCGACGCCTCGGGCGGTTATGGACCAGCAGAGGAGCGATTTTTAATAATGCGGCTCGGTCGTATGAAAAATAATTACACACTGATAACTGATTAATGAGATGTTGTGAAGCTTTCAGGTCCAAGCAGACCTGATGAGAGCTAAATGGATCCCTCATTATCGACTCTTAAACATTGTTATGAGCGTAACACCACACACACACACACACACGTGTCTTTGGTTACACCACAGAGGAAAAACGTGACAAGCCAGAGTGTCATATCTCTGGTGAACAATAGGAAATCTTGTTTTGATCACACAGCGACTGAGTGAAGCTGCTCGACATGTCGGAATAAATCAGTTCTGCTCTTATATCAAACTATGGAGCATGTCGAGTTCTCCTTATTGTCTCATGTCGATTTCTCCTTATTGTCTCATTCTGTCACATATATTTTTTATCTTAAACATGCAGTGTTTTTTTTTCACTTTCTTGCAGAAGGCTGGTGGATTATTTGCATATCCATATAAACTATTTTTGAGAATCAGTACAGCTCACGCACCCATTCATAGTCATGCCCACTTCACCCATTCATAGTCATGCCCACTTCACCCATTCATAGTCATGCCCACTTCACCCATTCATAGTCATGCCCACTTCACCCATTCATAGAAAGGTTCAAGCACTCATATACACGCCCACTTCAAGCACTCATAAGCACACCCACTTCACACATTCATAGACACGCCCACTTCAACCACTCCTAAACACACCCACATCAACCACTCATAGACATGCTCACACCAAACACTCATAACCAGGACCACACCAAACACTCATAACCAGGGCCACACCAAACACTCATAGACACGCCCACATCAATCTCTCAAAGACACGCCCACATCAATCTCTCGAAGACACGCCCACATTAACCACTGGAGACCGCTTTAAGAAATATTAAATTGATGTCTCTTCACAAAAAAACCCCTACACAGTATCAATGATGATATGCTTTAAATCCATTTACATGGTTCGCGTCTAGTCGGTGTGAATGAACAGTATTAACATATCAGAACGAATGCATTCATACAAACCTGCGCTACTGTACCAGCTGCTGTGCTAGAAGATAATCAACATCAGACTAATCACGATCCAGAATCCAACAGCGTTGTGGTATTTCACTCTATTTAACTCTTTTTTTTTTCTTCTAGGGTAGAGTTCCAATCATATGGAGGTCAGAAAAAAAGAAAAGCCGGGTCATTTTGGGTTAATGATAACACGCCTGCACGTAATGACACTGCTGCTTGGTTCAAAAGACTTCTTCGATCCTCAAGCCGGTTCATGCTCACGTCTGATGCTTTAATTGCTTTCTATTACGTTTTATATTATCTATTCGCCAGGACCAGGTTGCATTCAATATCATCTTGGCAAAGCGCCTAAACATTCAAAAGCAATTTAACAGAGGTATTAAACAGCAGATTTGACCCTAGCGGTTTTCGATATACCTTGTAGTGTTGTGCGAAGGGTAAAAGCCTGGATGTGGCACGACGAGTGCCAGGGATTCGATTGGGATTTTGAGATAAAGGCTGAACAGCACACGAAAACTCGAGCGACTCCGTTTGAGTTTCAGGATTAGCCTCTAGCGCCTGGGATCTGAGCAAAGCTGTGACTGAGAGGCTCTCCGGCTTTTCCTCCGCCTAATCAGATAAACGCAAGCCTGCCATTTGGTGATTTATAGAGCTTGTGGAAAGCCTGACAGCCTCTCTTCTCAACATGAGACACACTGATGTAATTAGCATGAGGCAGGAGGCAAAGAGTTAAATCTACATTTACACTACAGACGAGGGAGATACCGAGACCGCACAGGTAGCACTCAGGGGGAAAAACCCAAAGGGTCAAGAAAAAATAGTGCTTTGAAAACTTCACCTACTACAGAAATAACCCAGAGTCGAGTTCCATTTCAGTGAAGACAATGAGGAATTATATTGCTTTCAGCGCCCTCGATCTCATCACTCTCTTTAACTCCAATATTCTCCGTCTGATTTGCCCAGCTCGTCTAATTTGTGCGCTTGGAAGGAGTGGGTTGGTCCGTCGAGCCACCAGAGAGCGACCTGAGCGGCTGCCCTCGTCCATCCCTTCGCTCGGCAGATGAATTTTGCATGAGGTGATTACAGGGGAAATTGTCTGGGTGCCTCTACAGCATGATGTGTTTCTTTGTACACACTCCTCTGAGAGGGCCGGTAGTGGACGGGCGCCGATGGCAAGATTAATGACGGCTTGTGCGTGGGATGCTGAGCCGTATCGATCCGGCGGCGGGTCTAAGACTGTACAGCGTGGCGCAGGGGCTGAGCCGGTCAAACACTACCCGAGTCTCTTAGTTCACTTCTAATTCAAGGCTGCAGGAGTGTTTTTTTTTTTTTAATCAAGCACCTGTGCAGCAGTCATTACCCACCATCTTTGCACCTTAGATGCCTTTTTCTCTCTCTCTCTCTGCAGATCAAATTAAATATGACACTGTGGCATTTACACAGACCGAGTATCTCTACAGCTGGGTCCATGCAGGCATTAAGCACAAATCTCCTTGTCTATTGATCTGACATTGAAAGGTATATTATTATTCAGATATGACAGATGGATTTACGCTGAACAAATAAGGCCAGAACATGTGACGTGACGTGAGGGCTAAAATCTAATCCGTCGATAGCTCGACGACGAAACGAGAAACATCGAGCGGTGCGTTATCGACGATAGCGTTTTATGCGTACGAGCTGTTACTATAGAAACCATAACTAGCAATATTATACTATAGAAATAATCTGCACTACCGAACTGCTGCTCTTGTCGTAGAAAATTCATCAACCCACTTTTGAGCTAACATTAGACAGTCTGATGTAGACGCCAAAAATGAATTTTTTTATTTGATATCTTTGAAAGAACCAAAGAAAGGCTTTCTACAGTAGCAGCCTTCCCTTCTCCTGCTCTACTTTACCACCAAGAGCACATATCTCACAGCTGCTTTGTTTGAGGCGAGAGGAAATGACTTCTAATTAACACGTGAGGATTATTAATGGCAGCGTTATTAGTCTGCCTCCGAGTCATTAATTAGTCCCTGAAAGGCCGATCCTTCTCACGCGGCGAGGTTTAACACGAGCTCCGAATCCAATCACAGACCGCATCTCTTTCCTCATCTGAGGACTAATGCTCTTGTCCTTTCACCCTTATCTGATGTGCTTGTCATGAGAGCAGCTTTAAAACCTAAAAACAAAGAGAAGCATTGTTAGAAGATTCTCAGATTCCTGACACATCTGTCACTAATTGGCTGTGAGAGTCGACAGTCTGATCTAGAAAGAAATCAGCATCACTTTTCACTTCTGCAGAACATTCTGTGGTTTCCGTGGTAAACCAACGTGGTATCACATAATGAGTATCTCTTTATCCAAATATTAATATGTATACACACTATGGATTCAGATTTAAACCAGAAGTGGGCGTGGCCACATACATTTTATCTAACTAACCAGGACACTTCCGTAGCTTCGGTTACATCAAGCAATTCCATAATCTGGTCAACTAGGTGGAATTTTCTAGAATTCTTCATTTTTCTAATGGAACTGAGTAAAGCTATAGATCTGTTTCCACCCCCCACCCCCCATTCAAGTCGTCTAATAACGTTGTTTCAGATTGACTTTGAGCTGAAATGTTCTTAAAGCTGGGACGCAGTGCTGCTGTGTTATTATAATCCCAGTAGGATATTCAGTAAAGATTTTTCATTCAGTATTCATGTTCTCACAGTGTGTGGTCCGTGTGGGTTACTGTACATAGAGCGATGACTCTCGTTGATCATGGCAGTTTGAACAGAAATAGGTTTCTGGTTTATGATATGATTTAATCACTGTTTAGTTCCAATAACTGGAGCAAATCTCTGATAACAAAAAAAACACACCTTTGTCTTTGTCCTGAAAGCTTCATCCTCACCCCCTTCGTGTTTACAAGAGTTTAAAGTAAAACTGTAGTCAAAAGAGTCTAGAACTAGTCAGGATCAAGCCTTAAGAGAGTCAAGACCTAATGAAAGTGAGTAGAATCTTTACTTTAGCAAAATCTTTACCTTAGCTAGTTAGTGTCCTTCCTGCATTGCACCATTGATTGTTTTCTATACGTTTCTTATGAACCTTACAGTAAGACGATTATAAACACTCAGTCAAGCTCAAGACCAAGTCAGACCAAGACCAAGTCAAACACTGGTGAGTCCGAGGGCCTTTTTACACCCGGTCACTTCATGTGTTGTCTCTGATCCGATAGCTCTCTGATTTGTTAAAACTGTTTTATTTACATTAGACCACTTAAATGCGTCTCGGCGAATCGGATATCGATCCGACCTTTCTATTCCCGAGCAAAATGCAAATATATTTTACCTCATTTCCGGGGTAATTGAAATGGAACACGCTTTGGTGTACGTACTTAAATATACTTTTGTTTCTATATGTTTTACAAAGCTTTTGTTGGACGCTTTCATCGCTCCAAAGAGCAATAAGTGCCTGCGTGTCATCCATGGTATTTGTTTCTGGCGCGATGCACGACTCGTGAGTCACCTGCGAGTGATGTACTTCCGTTTGGGAGGAGTGTAGCGCTGACGTATGTGGCTTGAACAACCACATTCATTTACACCTGTCCAGTTTCATCTGAAATGCGTCCCAGACCACCTCCTGAAGGGGTTTGTACCATCGGATTTATGTCCGCCTCGAAAACGTTTCGGAGGGCATTTAGACCTGGTCTTTTAACCATCGGATAGCTATCTGATCACAGAAAACGCATGAAGTGACCGGGTGTAAAAAGCCCCTGAGACACATCCAAGGCAATACACAAAGTCTCAATACAGGATGTTTGCATGATGGACTCCAGTCCTGGTGCACACCTTTAGCCACAACTGGAATCTTTGGCTAACAAAAGTTCATCTATTCTTCTCTGTAACTGTATTCATTCATTCATCTTCTACCGCTTATCTGAACTACCTCGGGTCACAGGGAGCCTGTGCCTATCTCAGGCGTCATTGGGCATCAAGGCAGGATACACCCTGGGCGGAGTGCCAACCCATCACAGGGCACACACACACACAATCAACCTACCATGCATGTCTTTGGACCGGTGGAGGAAACCGGAGTACCCGGAGGAAACCCCCGAGGGGAGAACATGCAAACTCCACACACACAAGGTGGAGACGGGAATCGAACCCCGACCCTGGAGGTGTGAGGCGAACATGCTAACCACTAAGCCACCGTGCAGTATGTAAGCCTGCACTGCTAAGAAAATAGCGCATTAATATAAATATGAGTTTTGCGACAGAGAAGCCTTTAAAACCGAAAAAAACAAAGAAAAGCAGAGCCTCGTTAATATTCAGAGGTCTGTGATCTAGACCTCCACGAAGTAATCCATCTCAATATGTTGACCGCAGTAACACAACCATTCACCATAGTGCTGATGCTGACAGCCAGGTTCGGTACTCGGTCCAATACTAATTTAATAGCTCCCACTCGTTTCCTCAGGGAGCAGGAATAAGAGCCTGGTCTGCACTATTGGCAATGCCGTGCAGCCGTTTATGTGGGTGTGAGTGTTTTTTTTTTTTTTTACTCCTTCCTCCTCCTCCTCCTCCTCCTGCTGTCTGCACATAAATCCCTCGGTAAATATGCAAAGCAATATCCTCTGATGTAGATTTCATTTATACTGGACTCCTGACAACCAATATGTGAAATGTGAAGCTGCCATCTGATTAGTGTTGGAGAGCGGCGTCACGTCGCTGCACATTTTCACACTCTCACGTGAGGAGCAGAGCATGCGATGTCCCAAAAGTCATCCACGTATTGCATCGGAATTATTTGGACACCGTGAGAATGATTTATCGCCACGCATTACCATAATAACACATAATAGTCTCGATAAAGCACCTAATATCCACCAGTCGTGCTGGCCTGCCGTTATGGGATTTCATTTGTTTGATCATCCCGAGCGTGAACTACATTAGCATATCACACTCCGGGTTCTGCCGAGTCATGAGTGCTTTCTAAAATCATTTCACTTCCCTGAAAAGCCATCTTTCTATAAGCTCGAGTCTAAACTAAACAGGAAGATTAGAGCTTTATACCTGTGATATTTTTTTCTCTATGAACAGGACGGAATCTGAGATAAAATGGATTCAGTGTATAAACATGCACAGGATTTGGAGATTTAGTAGAGATTAAGAGTAAATTCTTAACGTATAAATCATTTCAAGTTCTTTTAGGAATATGTTATTCTTCTTAAAAATCCCCAGGTAGTTCAGATTGCTCAGTTAGCGCCATTGCTTTCGTTAGCTTAGGATGATTAGTTTGGTGAGTATTTACTTCAGCTCATCCAATGAGTGGTATAGCTTTTGCCGGCTTAGCATTGCAATAATCACCCTTGCTATTGTGAAGAAACATGGCTCCATTAGCTTAGCTTACTTATTTAGCACTATAGTTGGATTAACTTCATCAGTTAGCACTATGCCAAGCACAGATTCTTTAGTTCAAACCATGCTTAGCCTAGTCAAGTGCCTAGCCTAGCCTAGCCTAGCTAAGTGTCATAAAACTTAGTTCTGTTCTCGTTAGCTCAGTTTTCTGTTTTTTTTTTTTTTTTTTTTTTTTAGCTTAGCTCTCTTAGCTAGTGGCTGTAGTTCATCGAGCACAATGGAAATGACCTCCTTCATCACCTTAGGACACCTACTTAACATCACACTGTGTTAGCTTAGTTCACTCAGTTAAATCTTTGTCATTTATTAGCTGAACTCACTTCATTAGCACACTAACATTCATTAGCTCAGTTTGCTCGGTTGGTTGTATTAGCTTTTAGCTTAGCTTGCTCAGATGATATCTGTTAGATTGACTCACTCCATTAAAACCTTTCTCATTGGTTAGCTTAGCTAGCTTAGTTAGTGTGTGTGTGTGTGTGTGTGTGTGTGATGAAGCAGGTTGCATTCCCAAATCACAGTGAGGCTCCATCAGGATCCACCTGATGCAAAGCAGCGCATCTCCATTTGCTGCAACAAATCCCAACATGTTCAACATCTCAACTCCCAGCTCAGACATTTCCACACCTCGGTGGCAGAGTGCCAACCAGTTGCATTTCCACAACACATTTTTCCGGAAGCACCGGTACATATTCTGTAGATTTATCATCTCACCAAAAGCATTAGCACCCGATTTCTCAGGCTGGGCTTCATAAACAGGAGGCGAACATCGTCTCACCTGTCGCTTCAGTCACCGCCATCGAGGTGACGTCTATCTAGAGGCAGATGAGATGTGGAGGTAAGGAGGGTCGAAACCAATCAGACGGAGGAAAATCGGAAAATCTGCGGAATACACGCTCGGGTGACACTCGGGTGCCGTATTACCTTCCCGTCGATCATATTACAATGCTAAAATCTAGAAGATGTTTAGCACAGACTGGAAGCAACAATGAAGAAGGAAGCGGAATGTGTGTGGAGTTCTGCTCCTCATTGAAAGATACGGACACTGAATCAGGATGAAGCCAGATGGGAGCTGTGACACAGGGATTCTCCGGATTTCCCCTGGCTTCAGATACAGTCACGCTCGCGGAAGTGTGTGTCAGCAGTACAGGAATGATCAATGGCCATTTGTGAGGGATGGAGAGAGTCCAGGGAGTGAAGAATGAATCTCTGTGATCTACAGCTGGCTGGAAAGTCTGATCTATCGGGCCGGCTGGAAGTTTGGAGGACAATAAATCAGTACGATTGGCTGGGTGGAAAATCGGAGTAGGACGGAATTCTGTGCACGGCTCGAGCTGTGATTTGTGATGCAGCATTGCTGCGGTTGTAGGGCATACAGAAGTTATAGAATGGTATAACCAATTTAGTCATGTAGAGGATAACGGTACTTCAGATGAATTTCACTTTCCTGTGTGTGGACATGACACTTTGATGGCTCAAGAAAAGAGATAAATAAAAGGTAGAATGTGAACAGACACAATGCATCAGTTGAAAAATGAATTGTAGGAAGAATAGAAATAATAAGATGACGGTATTCTTGATTCTTTCTTGAACAGCAGTTCTGAAAGGAGTGCAGCTACAAATCACAGGGTTAGACGAAAGCGCTCGCCGTAGTGCGTTATCGTTTCTATAGTAACAGCTCATTCACAGGGACAAAGAAGAAGTCTCCAGTGTCAGTAAGTGCTACAGCGTAATATAACTGCTAACTTTTCTGGATGAGAAAAAAATAGTGTATCATTCCGAAATAAATAAAATAAAATAATCCTTGTTGGTGCTGGAAAAAGTGGAAATACACACTTTGGGACATGGAGTTATAGTAAAAGAAGCAACTTTGGAGTAAAAAGTAACTTTGCTTTATCACCCCCTGTGTCATTGATTATTTTTCTGTAAGTGTGCAACACGGAGTGTTTTATTACTTACATTTCTCACTGACCTCAATACTCGAACCAGCAGCCCATAACTCAATATCCACATTCTCCTGGTGGGCTTTTAAAGGTTTAAAGTCACAAAGGGGTCAGATAAGCGGAGTACACAATGCTTGTGTGTGTGTGTGTTGTAGTGTTTTACAGACCCCAGCATGGTTGATGGCCACTAGCTTCCCCGCCTGGTTTCAGATCGATGCTGTAAGATCAGTGGAACGTGGCTGAAGGCAGGGACCCGAGGAGTCACGTAGCTGGCTCCCTCTGAGGGACAACTGTCTAGGGCTCGACCTTGCTGGCACGGACACTTCAGCAGGAGAGCGGCAATTGCATGCTATCTGATGGAGCCGTTCCAAACAGCTTTGCTCTTTGCACTGACTAAAAAGGTTTGGAGACGGTGCAGGTTTGCAGCCAGCCAAAGGCTGCTGGAAGGTCAGATTTTTAGCAAACCCTAGAGACCCTGAAAGGCCATGGCAACTGAGGCCAGGAATATTTATACTTCCTAAGAGCATTTTTTTTTGGATTACAGTCTATAAAAAATGCATTTAGTCATTCAGATTTTAAGTCATTACACTCCCGTGTGTGTGACTATACGCTATTAACCTTGCACAGAGAGCGAGAGGTGAGGTGAATTCATTCTCTAGCTCTCTCAGGGTGGCTAAATGAAAACATTTTTTATGGAAATTAACAAAATTTTGGTAAAAAGATGATTTTCTCTGAAACACAATAGAAAAAAGAAAGTGGTGTTCTGATCTTCTAACTTAAGAGAGCTGGCAGCTGAGTGTGAGCAACATCCAGCGTACAATCCCGAAGCTGCGTTCTAGGTACTGTAGTTTAATTATCCAGGGTTGCCAGGTCTCAGAATTCCCAATTTCACAAACCACACCCAAGGCATGAAACTATTCTAAAAATATTCAGACTTTGGAAAAGGGGGACACACTTTTTCTTAGGAAAGGAGGTCACTGTGCTGATCACGCATTTCTACGGACAAGTACGAACAATTATCCGCTCTATAACCCCCGCTTTAGCTCTTCCAGAAATGATCCTGTACATCGGACACAGTATTGTTTCTGTGCACATTTTGTTAGAAAACCGTTATTAAATCTTGAGTTTATTACATCTTGCAAGTGGCAGCAGAGTTTTTATAAACTAGCCACAACAATTGGAATAAAAACCCCTCGACCACGGGTTAGCATGAATAACACCCTAATGAGCCTCTATTAGCATTTGTTGCAGTTCCTATTTTGACCACTAGTCAAATAATCAAATTTGAATAATTTATTAGTATAATTCATCTGAGATAACTGGAGCAGTGAGGAAATGAGTATTTTAATAGAATTTAAAACGTATAGAGATGATTATGATGAAGATCTGCATCAAGTGCCCCTGTGGATGAGCCTTCAATACTTTTGCTCCTGAGCTTCTCCTCACTAAAAAACATTGGTTTAGTGTTACTTATCGGTACCATGACCTTGGGCTGTGTATTACACAGTCACGGTGGCGTTTGAGCGTAAAGTTTTTCCAGATTGTGCCAGATACAATATGTCTGTCCTAATTAAGATGGCCACCTGAGATCCACCGGGCTGATTCAGAGATGCTGAAAGGCAATATAATGGCTTTTGACTTCTGCAGGTGAGGCTGACCCTGGTTCTCTCCCGTCCTCATTTATTTTTTTTTTTTATCCGTCTAGGTTTTAGCCCGTGTTCATTGTTCCCCGTGCTGATACACTCATCGACTGCCCTCAATCGAGTTGTCATGGGAACAGGTGTGGTCACATGACCTAAAGTCAGTGCCGCAAAGTTGGTCTGGTGTGGAAGGTTGGGGAGGAAGGGAGGAGGTTTCAGACCGGTCCTATGGAGGCACTCAGTCCTCTGACATGTTACCTTGGAAACAAGCCGGGGGAAGACAGAAAGAGAAAGAGAGTGTGTGAATGAGAGAGAGAGAGAGAGAGAGAGAGAGAGAGAGAGAGAGAAAAAACAGTGGCGAAAAATGATTGGAGACGCCATATGTGTCCTGCACTTTATTTATATCTTTTCCCCCCATGAAGACAGGTCTGTGATACAGTCATTTTTCATCTTTCTTTTCCTCATGGGTTTTTCCCCACTTTGAAAGACATTGCTGATGTTTCTAAACTTGAACGTAATTAAAGCCAGCCGGATGGAGATGGTGCCGCTAACGGGCCAAGAGTGTCAGATGGAGTTTTTTTTGTGAGAGGAGTCGAGCTTCGAGGGGTTACATCTCCCTGGAGAACAGCCGAAGTAATTATTTAACATCAAACAGCCGGGTTAGGAGGTTAATAAGAGGGGATGTAACCACACTCCCTGGAGGCCCGGGAGGAACTAATATTTACTGTTGATATGGATGGAGCCGTGAACGGCCCTGACAGCCTCTCAATATCACTGACAGCCTGTTAGATGGATGAAGGTGGGGATGCAGCAGGCCTGGGGATCTTAAACATGTGCATATGGCTACCAATCTCATCGCAGGTCTAAAGTTTTACAGGTTTAATGCTCTGACATAGACCTAACCGCAGGACTACTGGAGATCAGTCTACACTACAACATCACTGCCACACAAACAAACACAGTTCACACAATTCACCTGCTTTATATGTTTTTATACGAGTTCCACATTTAGTGCAGGTTTTTCATGGTGTTCATTTATTTTCATATGGGACATTATTTTAGACATGATTCATTTTTTCAAACATGATTCATTTTCCACCCTGTTCATTTATTTCTACATGATTTTTTTTTCATCATTCATTTACTTTCATGTGATTGGTTTCTATATTTAATTTTTAACACGATTCATTTATTTCCAACTGTGATTTTTTTCAACATGTAAATTTTTCATATGATTCATTTACTTTTATGTGAATCTCCCCTCAAGTAATACATGTTTCAGATGAATGTTTTTTCCCCAAATGATTCATTTTCCACACGATTCCACCATGATTCCTTTTTCACGTGATTTCCCTCAAATAATTCTTTTTTCACATGATTCCCCTAAATGATTCATTTTTTACATGATTCCCATAAATGATTCCTTTTTCACCTGATTCCCCTAAATGATTCATTTTTCCACATGATTTCCCCCAAATGATTCATTTTCCACATGATTTCCCCATGATTCATTTTTCAAGTAATTTTTTTAAATGATTCATTTTTCACATGATTCCCCTAAATGATTCCTTTTTCACCTGATTCCCCTAAATGATTCCTTTTTTCACATGATTTCCCCCAAATGATTATTTTTTCACTAGATTCCCCTAAATGATTCCTTAGTTCACATTTTCCCACAAATGATTCATTTTCCACATGACTTCCCCATGATTCATTTTTCAAGTAACTTTTTTAAATGATTCATTTTTTAACATGATTTTTTCCAAATGTCCCAATTTCATTTTAATTCAGAGTCATTTATTTTCATGTTTAAAATAAAAGTCACATATTTTCCTTTACTTTCACATGTTAATCTTTGCGTGGCATTTTTTGTTGTTGTTGTTGTTGTTGTTTTGAGTAGAGCTTTTCTGCACGTGTTTACGTTTAATTCACATAAGAACGTGAAACTCGTATGTATGAAACCTACGTTTTTTCCCCCACGTTAAATAAGTGTGTATTTCCCTTTACATCAGATGAAGACTGACATCAAGGGAACGTTTGATTTTTTTTAACATTGCTGATGCAATTCCTGTGCCTCTTTGAGTGGTCTGTTTGCTTTGAAATACCACCTGGTGCAAAAATTTGCACCCCCTCTAACGGTTTTTAAAAGATGAACCTAAAAACGTTCCACTTTTTTTTTTTTTTTTTTTTTTTGCTTAACAATATTAAAATTGCAAGATGTAAAGATTTTTCTATTAAATGTTAGTTTATTCTGCAACAAAGACAACAGTCTAAAACAAAGGTGGGGGGATTGGCAGGAAAAGGTTTTTATATTATATTTTTCCCTGACCCTTCTGGCATGGAGATGTGATTTGAAGCAGGCAGTGTGTAACGTCGGCAGAGTTTCGAACAGAAATGTCAGAGAGAATGTGTGAAGGGTCTACAGAGGGCAGAATTTTATAGATGAGAGGATCCCAAAGCTGTTCTCGGGGTAGTAAAGAGGTTGGAAGTAGTTATAAAAGCCAAGAAAAGAGTGGGATTATCAGTTATTAGAAAATACATTTATATCAAGTTCAGACATGCGGATGCTAACATATAAACGGAATTTATTCGGGTCGTAATCCTTTTCTAAAACGAGTGCAGTAAAGTTACACCTAGCATGCTAACTTCTTTTTTAACAACTTAGCACGCTTCATTCCTTCTTATCTTTCGCTGTGTTTTGCTATACAAAATAAATACAAAATAGTATTTCTTTCAGATCAGTAAAGTTGATCTTGTCTTACTGTATGCTAACTATTTCACCCTGATAAACAAGCACTTTGGGGTTTATGAATATGCTCTTTATTAGGCTAGAAAAAAAAAAGAAATACTGATGAAACACTCAAAAATTCTTAAACACTCAAAAATTCTTCAGTGTCTATTTTCATATGAGCTTGGTATCAGCACCACTGTGGAGTGAGACATGATGAAGACGTTCAATGAGCAACATGGACACAAAAAAAACAGGAGGAAATTGCAGTTTTTGGACTCTGGGGACAAAAAAAAAGAGTTAACTTGAAATCTAACTAACTAGCATGTTAACTAGTATAGCTTCTATCTATCTAGTATACTAACTAGTTGTTTTGCAAACTATATTACTATCTAGATCACTTGTTAGATGACTATCCGCTATGCTAACATGCAATTAGCTTGCTAGCGACTAGATATCATAAAACTTTATCTGCTTATTTATCTCAGGGGACATGGGGCACAATTCGCCAAACCAGGGGCACAATCTCACACACACACATACACACCCATTATTACAATACTGACAATTTAGAGATGCCAATCCAATTTCAAGGCGTGCCTTTGGACTGAGGGAGGAACCCGGAGATCCTATAACCCAGAGAACATGTAAACTCCGCCCACACATTGAGGAGGTGGGACATGAATGTTAACGTTAGTAAATCTGAAACCAAATAACTACAAAAAATAGTCGAGTCTCTCACAGCGAACTGCTCTGGAGGTCTGAGATTCAGACCCTTGATTCATGCAGCCGATCCCCTGAGTCACGCTGCAGGAATTTCGGGAACGTTACAAGCACTAGAAATGACATGGCTCTGATCTTTGTAACTGAAGAGGCTGACATTGTTGAAAGAGAGCAGACAGAGAGCCAGTTGTTTTTCGATGGAACTGAAGGTCTGTTGTTTCCACACTCTGGATGTGAAGGTTACTGTGTGATAACCCTGCAGCCTCTTCCCACTTTAAGCAAACTTTCCTGAGTTCGTAATTCATTCTCTTTTATGCTTTTTAAGTCGGAACGTCTCTTTATGGCTCTCTTATTGTCGACGGTTAGCTGCCCCGCGTTTAAGCAGAGATGCTTTCAGAACAAAGCTGTGCATTTTATCTCTTTTCTCTCTTGTTGTTTGTGGATCAGCAATTAAAATAAGTGGGTCACCCGTAAGCGAGCGCTCGAACGCACCAGCGACAGGGGTTTTTGTGTCTGATCTTTAACGCTGATGCCTCGCCGTCTCCCGTGCGTTCCTCGGGTCTCTCGGCTCGGCTACGAGACAGGATTTCGATGGGCTGATGGCAGGCCCGAGGATCGCTGTTTATGAGCTCTTTAATCTGTGCACATAATGAGCACGCATCATCTGCATAGCAGAGGACCCTCGAGTGCTGGCTGATAGCAACCGAGCTGCAGTTTTTGTCATTTCTGAAAAGTCACTTCTCGCCGTTTTGCAACAGGTTTTGCAACCTTAAAGAAGGTGGTGTTGATTTTAGAGAGGTTTTATTCAACCTCACAGCGGAAGGAAGTCACGGTCGCCATCTTGAATGCTTGGTTTTGTTAGACGACCACCTGAACCTCCTCCTGAACACATCTGGCTGCTTTCTTTTTGTCGTTTGAATGGTTTAGTCTATGACTCTGTGCCACATTCATGTCCTTTAAACCGTTCCTCTTTCCAGAAGACCTGCATTAAATAGAACATTTCATTAAAAAGGTTTCATGCCTTTTATATAAGATTCTTACTTAATATTTCTTTTCCTAATGAAGCACACACTCATGAAGTTCTTTGGTTTTGGTTCCTTGGGAACAGTCCCAGCTCGGTGTCATGTAGGTCTAATCACACTTCCATCATGTGATATGATGTGATGATATTTCATGACCCTGAGCTGAAATAACGATGAAGAGAATATTTCCTCAGATTAGTTGACAGACAACAGATGAGAGCGCCTTTCCCTTACGCTTCAGAACGTTCCTGTAAGCACGGTGGCTTAGTGGTTAGCACGTTCGCCTCACACCTCCAGGGTTGTGGGTTCGATTCCCGCCTCCGCCTTGTGTGTGTGGAGTTTGCATGTTCTCCCCGTGCCTCGGGGGTTTCCTCCGGGTACTCCGGTTTCCTCCCCCGGTCCAAAGACATGCATGGTAGGTTGATTGGCATCTCTGGAAAATTGTCCGTAATGTGTGAGTGCGTGAGTGAATGAGAGTGTGTGTGTGTGCCCTGTGATGGGTTGGCACTCTGTCCAGGGTGTATCCTGCCTTGATGCCCGATGACGCCTGAGATAGGCACAGGCTCCCCGTGACCCAAGATAGTTCGGATAAGAGGTAGAAAATGAGTGAGAGAGTGAGTGTATCCTGGAGTTCTTTCTTCCTCTAACACAATTTGAGTTGTACTCATTACATGTAACTTTTTATAGTTCTGTTGCTATAGAAACCACAACCTATTCAAACAAGCGCTTGTATACAGTATCAGTAAACCTTCTAAAACCTTCAACACCTTCTGACCACTCAGGATCCACAATCCATTTTTTTCTCCCTTAAATTCTACACTGATTTTTTTCCCTGTGGTGTGTTTCATCAGGTGGGTCATAAGGTCATTTGAGCTCAAACGATCTCTTGGCTGTTAGCGCCTTTCCTTCCGCCCGAGCGCCTACCGATCATCGCTCATTCCGTCGCTTGGCTCGATGCATGCTCCATCGTGGTTCAGTAGTTCCTGGACAAAACGGCTGGTCCACAGTTTGAGGGATGAGTTGATACTTTGGGCTGCTTGATGAATAATTATCGAGTCAATTTACACACCCGGCGTTCGTGTGCCTGCGCGTTATGAATAGGCTCCGAACCCCTGAGGGCCGGTCGAATGACTCTGCTGTTCTGGGCACAGGCTTGTGACATTTAAGCAGCTGTTGTGACACTGTGAAATATTTTACGCTCTCGCTGACATTTCTCATCGTTGTCAGATTGCCTGCTTTCTCTGTGATCCAGATGGTTTGAGGAAGCTGGATATCATATCGAGAGGAAACGGGAAAGCTGGAGTCGATCATAATGAGACTTTCAAATGATTTTACAGAAACGCTGGATTTTTTTTTGTCTTCGTAATACGGTGAAAAATGTTTGTGTAAACAGATAAACGATGCGTCACGTTCGACTTTCGTGAATCGAAGGCAGCAAGCTCCGAGCGAGTCCTCGCATCCTGGCAGACGAGTGAAAAATGAAGATGCATCAGCTGACATTTTCACTGTTGCGCTCAAGCAGCGGACGCCGCTGACAGACAACCCGCTAACGCTCTTCTGCTGACCTCGAAATCGTCGAATCCCTTTCAGAAGGAGCAGGATGACAGATTACTGCACTCTGCAAACAGAAGGCGCATGAGGCAGCTTGACATATTTGTATATAGTTTCTTGCTTGTCACTGCTTTAAAATCTCGCAAGCGTGTAATCTTAAAATACCTGTCTGCCCATCATTTTATTTCTTTTATTTCGTTTTTTATCCAAGGAGAAGTGCGAAACCTTCTTTTGTGGCTGTAATGACATCCTGTCAGGACACGAAAGACAGAATCTGGCGCAAATAGAGGACAAATCGTACAGGAGTTTGTCGAGGGAATTAATTGCAGAAACGGAAGTATGGAAACTCGAGGAAAAGATATGGAGAAAAGAGAGTGGAAGAGTGAGAGAAGAGAGAAAGCGAGGCCGTGGTGGCTATAGCGCTATTGTTTAGCTCCGTATATACGCCGTTCGCCACGATTTTCTCCGGTCTTTGAAGCGCAGCCTATTTCTCTAACATATTGTCCCATTCATCTGCACTGACGTGAAGACAATGGCTGAGGGACCGTCAGATTTCTCTCAGCGCTTTGCGTAAAACGGACAATTTCCCGTCATCCGTGTTCATTTTCAGCTGTCGGAGAAACAGAAGCAGAACTGGAGACGCGTGAGCTCCAGTCAAACATCGCAGGAAATGCTACCAAAATATGATGAGTTTCATTTCTCTGTGTGTGTGAGCTGGATGCCATTTTTTCAGATTTTTTCAAAGGATCTGTGCTGACTCGGATCTGACTTGGACCTGACACGTATCTAACTCGGACCTGACACGGATCTGACTCGGACCTGACACGGATATGACTCGGACCTGACACGTATCTAACTCGGACCTGACACGGATATGACTCAGATTTTATCTTAAACTTGACACGGATCTGACTCGGACCTTACATGGATCTGACTCAAACTTGACACGGATCTGACTCAAACTTGACACGAATCTGACTCGGACCTGACACGGATCTGACTCAAACTTGACACGGATCTGACTTGGACCTGATATGGATCTGACTCGGATCGGACTCGAACCTGACTCAGATTTGACTTGGACCTGACACAGATCTGACTCAGATCTTATCTTGAACTTGACACAAATATGACTCGGACCTGACACGGCTCTGACTCAAACTTGACACAGATCTGACTCAGACCTGACACGAATCCGACTCAAACTTGACACAGATCTGACTCGGACCTGACACGGATCTGACTCGGATCTGCTCAAACCTGACACGGAATAAAAATCACCACACTGGTTGTTAAAAGTAGCCCAAAATATAAAAAATATAAAAACGTGTTAAATAACTCAGCAGGTGTTGTGATTTTTTTGAGTTCGTGTCCTTGACTTTCTCAGATCTGGGATTTACAGATATCGAAATGTGCACAATGTCATTTCCATCGTGATTAAAATCTATTACAGACGTTCTGACTTTCTTCCTTCACTCAAGCCTCCAGGCAATGCATTCCGTATCCAAGATACGCAGCTCATAACGTCTTTAGACGTCTGTAAACAGCTATTCAGGACTAATGGATCACGTCTAATGTCGCACAGCGGTGAACAGTGATTCAGAGGGATTTTAAGGCAGTGTTAAGTGCGCTAGCTCGGATTGTACAGAAATACTCACTGATTTATGCTTACTCTACCAAAGCACAATATAAACCCCACACACCGGGGAGCCGCGGGGGAAGAGGTCGCTCACCACGTCATCTATAACACGGCCACATCTGCTTTTATGCATACCACCGAGATGTTTCAGCCTGGGGAGAAAAAAACCAAGAAGAAAAAAACAATGAGTCAACAGAGGTAGCGAGCTGCTACTGCTGCTGCTGCAACGTTTTCTCTAAATCAACAGGGAATGTTAAAAAATTAATACTCTGCACAAGCCAAAGCACATTTTTTACTTTCTGCTGCCGAGCTCAAAGAATGTGGCTTTGTTAACCAAAAGAAAAGAAAAACTCCTGCTTCAATGCTACATAATTAAACTGCTTTATTTACAACATAAGGAAGAAAGGCTCGCTCGTCCTATAAATAAATAATTAAATATTAAAAAGCCTTGGAAAAAATACCTCCTGTTTTTTTTTTTTTTTTTTTTTTTTTTACCGGTCATATAAAGTCTGACGATGAAATATTCATGCGCAAGTTTTATCTTGGAATGCGGTTGCAGGAGAGAAGCAGGTACACTTATACCGAGGCTCATTTACATCAGGGTTTGTCGAATAATATGAAAATACATGTGGTCAGAAAGCCGGGACTCGCTGACTGCCTCCTGCTTCCTGTCATCCGCTCGGCAACGCGATACGGCTACACTCGCTCGACCCCGAAAGCTTAATCTGTCAATAATTCATCTGTTGATATCTTCCACTTCTAATAATGCCACGTAAAGGCCTGGAAAAGTTCGAATCGAGTTACAGTGTGATAATTATGTTGCAGAATTTGATATTGTTTTGTACTGTTGTTGTTTTTTTTTTTATTTTGTGTTGTAATGAAATGCTATCCGGAACTTTCTACCCTTCGTGTCGCCGGTGCTAGTGGCCGTTTCAAACTCCCGTTGCTGACTTCTGTAACACAAGAACATGGCGGTAGATACAAGCGCTGTTTACCATCTGAAATGGAAAACCTTTATCCACAGAGTTAACTAGGCAAATAAATAATAAACAAATATCGCAGTGGTGCCGGTGGTGAAGTTCTGAGGCGAGTGGCTGAAAGATTCAAATTCAAATCCCACAGTGTCCATGCTGGGCGCCGTGTCTAACTCGACGTTCGGACGGAGTCAGGACCGATTCTCTACAGGTCGTGCTGTTTGGGAAATATAATAATGATGGAGTTCTGTGGTATGATGAAGTGGAATGCATTTTTCTTTAGCACAAGGTTAGAAGATATATCTCTGGGGCTTGAGGGTTTGATTCAGGAGCTTGCATCTTAGGGGTTTCCTCAGGGTTCTTTGGTTTCCTCCCCAGTCTAAAGACATTGCGCTGTAGACTGATCTCTACACTGTGTGATTGGCTAACACCCCAAACATGGCTTTCCCCGACTTGTATCGCCTGAGACAGAGTCCCCTGAGACAGACACCAGCTTCCCCTGGACACAGTGTAGGATAAGCGCTACAAAAAATAAATGATAATGATGATGATGATGATGATGATGATCCCCAGCCACTCTTTATTCTCTCTCTCTATCTCTTAAAGTGTGAGAAAACCCACCGACTGTTTCAAAGTTCTGACACTGGTGACTCCTTTAACACATCAAACATAAAACTGCGACAATTGTTTATCAGCATCTGACGTAGAAGTCACGATGAAGTTCGGAAGTTATTTTCATCCGCTTATAATTTCAAGTTGTGGAAAATCTACAAGACAAACGACTTCCTGTCAGCGACAACGTATACGGATAGAAAGTCAAATGAAGGAGTCATTAATACTGTAGTGATTATGTTTGTTTAATGAATTGTGATATTATTTAAATACGCGATGTACATTTCAGGGGTCGTACCTCTCGATTTCTCTGAACATCCTGTTCACGTGTCGGTTTCGTCTGATTTTCCAATTATGTTGACATGTAATCTAAAAAACCAATTTTGTCCCAATTTGTAGAGTCAGTTGCCACCTGCTGCCAAGATTTCCTATTTTCACGCCTAGACTACAAGCTGACTCAGAGTTCCACAAAACCAGCTGCTGCTGCATGTTTCCCAGCCTCCATTTCTACAGCATTTTTCTTTTTGGAAGTGCGCAGAGAACCTGTAGGAACCTTCGAAGAACACAAGAAGAACATGCGACACTCTGTAGAGTAACCAAGATGCCTTGAGGTGTTAGCAAAAATAAAAAAAAAAATCGTGTCATTAAAGGACAAGGCTACAGTAATAACATCTTGGATGTTATTTCAGTTGATTGGAATGTGCCTCGTTCCCGTTTAAGCACTTGGATGTGAACATTCCGGTAAACAGCTTGGACCCGTTTTGTCTTTCTGACACTATATGGACTGTGGAAGTGGAGAGCAGATTCCTCTCCAGCTCTGCGGGCCAATGAAAACATCATCTGAGGCTTGGTGATTACTGCTGTGGGCACTTCATTGATCTCTCAGCGAGCTGGTCCATCCACGTGCCGTTCTGAAATAATGGCCAAACCTTAGGCTTTAATCGATAGCCCAGGAGAGCCTCTTCTAATGTGGCCTGAGCACAGCCCTGAACCCCCATTAACTTTTATCTCTGCTGAGTGGGTCACCTAGATGAATTCAAACAGCGTCGTTGGCCCTGAAAATGGCCCTGCTGTGGCCAAAAACACAAATATAGGACAACGGCAGTGCACCAATTACATATAATAAAGCTTCTCCGTATCTTCAGAGGCAGAGATCGTGGGAACAGGGGCATAATTTATATTTTGTTTGGACGCGGAGTCTTAAAACCACAACTCTTTAAATAATGCATGACTTTGTGTCTTTGTTAATAGGGTTTGCAGTCAAAGTAATGTGCCTTTCCTCCCTTCTCCAACGCTACAGAATGCAGCCCATGCTGGTTATTGGGCTTTATCGATTTCCCTAAAGCATCAGTTAGCAACAGGACATTAGTCAGCGCTGGCCTCCAGCCAGACGCTCTACATAACCAAAGCTTTGGCAAGTGGTGTCGAGGACTTGACGGATATTTTTAATCTCATATATGTAGCCTGGGCAAATTGGATTATTTTCATAATTAAGAGAAATAGCTGGAGTGTGAGATCAATAGGGTTTAAAGCACACAAAAATAAAGAATGCACGTAGCTAATCGCAATTAGACACCTGCACTAGACAATTTCACACGCCGATCCTGTATGAACGAGGCCCGGGTGTGCGATTACGTAACAGACGTGACGCAGCGTTTCAGTCACAGATACCTCACGTGTCTACCCCTACCTCTTTTATATAAATCCAGATTATTTATTGATGATCTGCTCCAGCATCCGCGAGCAGGAAACCGATGCCTGATGGATCGTGCAATATTTAAACAAATATTTCCTATAAATCACATTCACTTTGAGCACTTTCTGTCAATATTGTAAGCAATTCTTCGCCTTATTGAGTAGGCAGCCGTGGTTTACGGCTGGAAGTCATTTCATTTGGCTGATAAGGAGCCGGAGGTTTACGGCGCATGCATATGCAAATTGCGACGCATGCGACAGAGAGCACGTCAGTCTCAGAACGCTGTTTTTTTTTTTTTTTTAATTCGTATTTGAAATCGTATTTGCTTTGAGCTAGATCCATGAATAGTGCCTAATAACATATGCGGCGTATCAGTAATCCTCATGTAACCTAAAACATTTAATAATGTAGAAGTGCTTGAATCTTCCCAGAGGTTAAATAACGAGCACGGGAAGTTATCTGCACCCGAGGATTAATGATTGTTGGTTGAATTCATGAGCAGTCAGGGAAATCTGGGGGAAACCGGCGCCTCCTGTGTTCTCTGCCAACTGTTTTTGCTTGGCCCAAACGTGCAATTACAAAACACACCGCTTCATTTTACTTTTTCATTATTTCGGGGCTCAGTTGAATCATTCGGTGTGCTATAATGAGTCGACCTAATCAAGGACTTCCGCTTTTCACTCAGCAATAATTACACAGTCAGAGCTGCCGCACATGCTGTATGATTTATGACAGGACATGATGGATATTAATGGATTTCTTAATTGGTGCATATGTTTATGAAATTGGCTGCCTGACTCTGCCATAACAGCCTGTCAGGTAACACACGGTCCGGCTCTCGAGAAACCATCAGTGTGACGACGGAAGCACCGTTTAGATAAAAACACACACATTTCCACAGTCACACACACACACACACTGGGTGATTCGAGGAAGCCCACTGTGCTGGTATAAAAATATCATTTCATTTTCATACAGATGTGCTTTTAATAAGCGTAAGACGTATTAACGAGTTAGAGGTTATTAATAGGACAAAAAAAAAAGACCGGGGGTATTTCTTGGTGTTTGTGGTTAGAATCGAAGCTTTAAATCAGTGAACACTTGTGACTTGCCTTGTTGACTTCTGGAGATTTTGACTCATGTGAATGGGGCATTTGGGGTTTTGTTCTGTAAGAGGAATGTAAAGGAAAACAAAAAAACACACATTAGACCTAGATCACTTAACGTTAAATATTTAGTGGAACTGTAAGCAATTGCTTTCCTTTTTCAGGGTAATTAAAAAAGATCCAAATACTTTCAGGAGGACACGGTGGTTTAGTGGGATGCACTTATTTCCAGGGATTTTAGAACAGCGTAACAGATATTGCGTCATCAGGTAGGCGTGGCCTATTTGATCATCTAACCCTAACCCTAACCGTAATTTTTGGTTGTTTATTTGTTTTCGAAAACAGCTAAACTGTAAGATAATAAAGTATAATAGATAAAATCTACATGTATGACTGTTTTGTCCTTCATTATCCGCTCTTTTTTTGAAAGAGGGCCTTTTCCAATACCTCCAGAAACCACGCCCACTTTACGTCGTGGTAACGAAACCCCTGGAATTTAGTGAATGCTGTGGTTTGGGTGTTAGAACGTAAGTCCAGGTTCGATTCCCGCTTCTGCCATGTGTGTGGTTGGAGTCTGTGTGTTCTTCCTGTCCTTCAGGGTTTCCTGTGCCTATCTCAGGTGTCATCGGGCATCAAGGCAGGATACACCCTGGACGGAGTGCCAACCCATCGCAGGGCACACACACACACACACACTCTCATTCACTCACACAATCACACACTACGGACAATTTTCCAGAGATGCCAATCAACCTACCATGCATGTCTTTGGACCGGGGGAGGAAACCGGAGTACCCGGAGGAAACCCCCGAGGCACGGGGAGAACATGCAAACTCCACACACACAAGGAGGCAGGAATCGAACCCCCAACCCTGGAGGTGTGAGGCGAACGTGCTAACCACTAAGCCACCAGGCCACCGCACCCCCCTGGTGAAAACAGTGTGAGACAAAAGACAAGAAGACAGTGCAGGACAACCAGTCTACATACTGTATGTCCTATAAATGCTGGATTGTGTTGGAAAAGTTGTCTAGCTACAGTAATAATCACTGGACTCCTGTATAACAGTCTCATATTTGCTCAACAAGTGAACTCAAGTGCAGTTCATTAGAATACTCGTCCACCGTGTTTGTTTTTACTCCCCACAGCATTCAGCTCGGGTATCGAGTATCAGGCAAAAGTCAAACGACGTTGCCAGACATTTTGACTTGTAAATTCTCTTGTTTGCGTCTTTGGGGTAACAAAAAAATTACGCTTGGATTTCAGCCAAACGGCCCTGAAAGCATGGCGCTAAAACCCAGACGGCTTATCAGAGTCTATTCGAGCGAGGAGCCGTTGTTATTGAGGCTCCACAGAAAGTCCTCTCTCTGCCGTGCGAGTGCAGAGACAATCTGATATAATGCCTTTGTAACTCTCCCTAAATGCAATTTGCTCTCTGCTTCAGCGAGGCAGCAAATAAGTAGGGATAACACAAGTCTGCAAACGAAGACTTTTTAAAAAAAAAAAAAAAAAAAAAAAAAAAAAAAAAAACGTACCCAGCAACAATTCAAAAAAGCACCAAAACGTGTTTGAGGCTTCAAGTCAGATTAACTGATTTGTTTGATTGGTCTGTTTAGTTATGTGTGTGTTTGTGTTAATGTGGGGATTTGTGTGGGAATCCTTCAAATCTTGTAAGTAGACTTTTATGTTATTTATTTATCTTCATTTATACTCATGAATTGTTGTTAGCCGGTGATCACGGCAGCCCCTGGAGAAGCAACAATGCTAGCTCGGTATCAAGCTGTGCAGCCTACACGTGGGTTATGAATAAAATGGAATGTAGGTATCGGTGATGCGCTGCTTTATCTGGCATTGTGGAGCAGAATCAGAGCCGCTTCGTGTCTGCCTTGTCGTCGAAGTCTCCCACAGAGTCCCCGGTGTTCAGCTCTGAACATGTGCACTAGTGACTCACACTTCTTCATTAACTCTACTGTCCAGGTCAAAGTTATACACAGAGTTGAAGAAAACAATCCAATCAACACAGATTTGAAGTCGGCAGTTCATTGTGGAGACTTTCGAGCATCTGTTACTCTGTAAAAGTATTGATCCCACTCTACGCTACAGTACGTGAGGAATGAAAAGGGGCCACCGAAGGGCAGATAATGTTTGGGTGGTGGTTTATTCTCAGCTTATTCTCAGAGTTCATACTGACATGTTAGTGTGTCTGCTGCATAATAATGTTGTTGCTGTGGATTTCAACACTGTCTTCAGCATTTTATTACGCTCTCATCCATTTTCTGTCACTTTATAAATGTTCAGTTGGAAACTAAGAAATGTCTTTGTGCATTTATAGAGTGTGATATTTGTTTTAATCTCTACTGCAGGGTTTAAAACCAACCCCAACCACAACAAGTGACGTGACGTGACATACGGCTAAGTTTGGTGTCTCTGCATTTAACCCATCCAAAGTGCACACACACAGCAGTGAACACACACACACACACACACACACACACCGTGAACACACACCCAGAGCAGTGGGCAGCCATTTATGCTGCGGCGCCCCGGGAGCAATTGGGGGTTTCGGTGCCTTGCTCAAGGGCACCTCAGTCGTGGTATTGCCGGCCCGAGACTCAAACCCACAACCTTAGGATTAGTTGGGAGTCAGACTCTCTAACCATTAGGCCACGACTTCCCCCCCAATTGCAGTCTTCAACCTATTTGACTAACCCTAATCCTAAAACTAACCCAAATCCCAAACCTAACCCCAGTCCCACTAATCCTAGAATTAATCCTTAATCTAATCACAATCATAACCTCCCCCAATTCTAACCCTAACCCCAACAAGCCTAATCCTTAATCTACCACAGGTTTACCCAACCTCGATCCTAAACAAACTCCATTTAGGATCATCTCAATACACCTAAACAAAATTTGAACCAATCCCAATTCTCATCTTGTTGCTAACTTTAACCAATGTTAATCCCTAGTCTATGACTAATCTAAACCAAATCCTTAGTCTTAACTAACCCCTATCCCAAATCTATTCCAATTTAACCCAACCTCAGTTTAAAACCTAAGCACAATTTTAACCAAACCACAAATCAAACATTTGTGTTTTGTTCATAATCTAACTGAACCTCACAACAGATGGGCTCCAGTCACTAATGGCTCACCTAGAAAGTGCTAATACGCTGTATATGTACCGTAACTGAGCAGTATACTGTGTTGAGCATATTAATATTTGTGCTTCTGTAAACAGATGGCTTTGATCAAAGTCTAGAACATTGTTAAATACTGAGTCGAATATTAGAGCGAAACTATTTGCCTTGTTTTTATGCTACTTGAAAGTAAGTGAAAACATGGACGCCGTCCCTCCATCTGTGGCCCTGTGAAAACCAAGAGATGGGAAAGAAATTAAGGAGGAATACATAGCCAAGTGTAGCGGCAGTGCTGTGTGTGTGTGTGTGTGTGTTTGCCAATGTCAGAGATGTGGCATGAAAAGGCTCAGTGTGTACATGCACAACCGTCCATGCATCCATGTACACATGACTTTTTTAAAATGATTTTTGAACGGCACCGACTGCAATCAGTCACATCGGTCAGGTCGCACATTTGCGAAGCCGTGAGAGCGGGGTGTCGTTCACACCCGGGGAGTGAGAAGCAGCAGGGAGGCTTGTTTTGCTCTTGATTTTCTGACACACGCTGAATATTCGCTTCCCTTCTCGCTTCCTCTCCGTCTGTGTCATCACTCAACACAGATATTCAACACGCATTGTTTGGAACTCAACCACTCAGTGGATCAAACCTGTCAAGAAATGTGCATACTCACTGGGCTAGATTTCCCTGGAGAGGATTATCAGCCCTTGGCTTACCTTATTCCTATCAAATTCCCCCATAATGCACTGCTTCATACACATACTCATGGACATGTAGCGAGAGCGCTAATCCTGCTATTGCTCTCTCTCTCTCTCTCTCTCTCTCTCTCTCTCTCTCTCTCTCTCTCACTCGTTCACACTGCAGCTGTTGTCTGCTTCGGACATTGTTCTGGAGGATGAGTCTGTCAGACGCCTCACACAGCTCTCAGAAGGCAGAACTTTATAAGTCGTGATCTTTCTTTCTTTTTTTTTTTCATTCTCGGTTTCTGAGTATATCAGAATTTGTGATTCCTCGCTTCATGCTTTTAAGGTTTTGAATATGTCGGTCTCAGTCGTTCACAGGCTCAGATGGTACTGAATTGTGACAGACATCCATGGATTCCCTCCCTCTCGCCCTCAGGCTCCGGTTGATAAACAGTCCTCAGGTGCACGAACTATATGCTTACTTACCCTTCGGCACGAATGTCTGCTAAGGGTTTTCATTTTTCCTTTAACTGCGCTGAATATTACTGCGTATCTACAGGCTGTTTGTTCCAACCTTGAATGGATTAGCTTCAATTAGAGTTTTTTTGTCCAAACAAGAAAAAAGTAGCAATGCAGAGAAAAAGACACATTACAATAATAAAAAGAGAAAAAGCTCATAACTCACAGAACATCGCCAGAAACCACAGCACCATTGCACTTACAGGTTGGGCTTCACTCAAAATGAATTCCATTAGTCTTTCCCTGAGCAAAGCTGTAATTAGTCATCTAAAAGGCTTTAACCCTCTTTACACACCCCAAACAACCTCAGTATAGACATCAAATCCTATTCTAAACCTTAACTAATCCTCTTAAACCCACTCCTTAAGCAATACCTAAGCAAGTCTGGTCCAGAATCCATAATGATCCAAATACCAAACCTAAAGCTAATCTTTAATCCAAATTTTAACCCAGAGCCTGAAGCATAATCCTGAACCTAACACCAATCTTAACCAACCACCATGCTAATGCAAACCCCAGTCTTCAACCTCAATCCTAAATTTAAACCTCACCATAAGCAACTCGAACTGAAACCTACCTCAATTCTTAACTTAACTTCAAACTTAGCCAATCCAAATCCTAAAGCTAAACAGAATATCAAACCGAGCTCATTTTCTAAATCTAACCAAATGGAATTCATGCAAAATCTTTCCCAAACTCTAATCAATCTACACTTCTAACCAAAAAATAATTTACATGCTGCTTACATTCATCAAACTGTTTACATGCTTACTGTTTACAAACTGTTTACATGCTGTTTACATCTTACTGTTTACAAACTGTTTACATGCTGTTTACATCTTACTGTTTACAAACTGTTTACATGCTGTTTACATCTTACTGTTTACAAACTGTTTACATGCTGTTTACATCTTACTGTTTACAAACTGTTTACATGCTGTTTACATCTTACTGTTTACAAACTGTTTACATGCTTACTGTTTACAAACTGTTTACATGCTGTTTACATGCTTACTGTTTACAAACTGTTTACATGCTTACTGTTTACAAACTGTTTACATGCTTACTGTTTACAAACTGTTTACATGCTTACTGTTTACAAACTGTTTACATGCTTACTGTTTACAAACTGTTTACGTGCTGTTTTGCACACTTTTTTGCTCTTTGCACACACACTGTCTAACATTTCAGTCATTGTGCACATACTGTACAATATTTCAGTTGTTGTTTTTGCACAATCTTATACACTATATCAGGACCTGCTGCTAAGAAACTGTGTTCATTCTAATATTACTGCATGCAATATTGTCTGAACTTACAGTATTTACATACAGTATCGACACGGGTCGGTCGGCGCTGTTTTTTTGTTTACTGTTTTTCTTTTGTTAACCTTTTGTCCTGCACTGTCTTTTGTCCTGCACTGTCTTGTCTGTCTTGTCCTGCACTGTATTGTCTGTCTTGTCCTGCACTGTCTTCTCTGTCTTGTCCTACACTGTATTGTCTGTCTTGTCCTGCACTGTCTTGTTTGTATTGTCCTGCACTGTCTTGTTTGTATTGTCCTGCACTGTCTTGTCTGTCTTGTCCTACACTGTCTTGTTTGTATTGTCCTACACTGTCTTGTCTGTCCTGTCCTGCACTGTCTTGTCTGTCTTGTCCTACACTGTCTTGTCCTGCACTGTCTTGTCTGTCTTGTCCTGCACTGTCTTGTCTGTCTTGTCCTGCACTGTCTTGTCTGTCTTGTCCTGCACTGTCTTGTCTGTTTTGTCCTGCATTGTCTTGTCTGTCTTGTCCTGCACTGTCTTGTTTGTATTGTCCTGCACTGTCTTGTCTGTCTTGTCCTGCACTGTCTTGTCTGTCTTGTCCTGCACTGTCTTGTTTGTCTTGTCCTGCACTGTCTTGTCTGTCTTGTCCTGCACTGTCTTGTCTGTCTTGTCCTGCACTGTATTGTCTGTCTTGTCCTGCACTGTCTTGTTTGTATTGTCCTGCACTGTCTTGTTTGTATTGTCCTACACTGTCTTGTCTGTCTTGTCCTGCACTGTCTTGTTTGTATTGTCCTGCACTGTCTTGTTTGTATTGTCCTGCACTGTCTTGTCTGTCTTGTCCTACACTGTCTTGTTTGTATTGTCCTGCACTGTCTTGTCTGTCCTGTCCTGCACTGTCTTGTCTGTCTTGTCCTGCACTGTCTTGTCTGTCTTGTCCTGCACTGTCTTGTCTGTCTTGTCCTGCACTGTTTGCACCAGGTTGCACAGTTGCACTTTATGTATCTAGGACTACTTACATGTCCTTAGCCCTGTCTTTGTTCTATGTAGCCCCCTGATCCTGGAGAAACGTTGTCTCATGTCACTGTGTACTGCAACAGCTACAGTATATATGGTTGTAATGACAATAAAAGCTTCTTGAATCTTGACTTCTAATAAAACCTAACCTGAATATTAACCAAGCTAATCAGGTCCAGCTTAATCCTAATCCTAAACATCACCGAAACTACAACCAGAACCGAAACCTTAATGATCCTAATCTGAAAATGAAATGATTTATAAATGGAATTCAAATCAGTGACGATTCTACACTTTATAATCCAGTCCTAATCAGAGATATCCAAAAAAATGTAGTTTAAATAAAGATGAGTTATGATATGAACTATACACGTATAAATGTTAGATATTTCTAAAGATTTTATTGATCTGAAGCCCACATCCTAGAAAAGTCCATGTTTTTTGGTAGATATACACACACACACACACACATTTAGACAGACAAACACACTCAGACACACAGGACCACTTTTATCTCTAAACCCACAGCAGTGACCTCGTATCTCCTCTGGTCCGGAGAGAGTGTCATCAGGTGGTCGACAGAGCCAGAAAGCCCACACCGACTTGACAAGAAACGGCCAAGTAGGAGCCAAGTCTCATTAAAAAATGGAGCCCAGATGTGTTGCTAGCTGCCTGTCTTCTCCCAAATGAAAGACCTGCCAATGAGAGGCATTTGTGGAAGCTCATTACCGCAAAATGACGTGATTTCAAATCCAGGCAAGGAAGATAGGGGTTGCAGGAGTTCACATGCTTGTTTAAAAAATCAGATACAGTTAATGATTCTTAAATAGCAAAACCTCATTCCACGATAAAACGCTCCAGGCGTTCCGTAGGTCAGCTCACAACGTTTCAACAGGAATAAATGAGATGTGAAAAGAAAAAAAAAGATAGAATTGCAGAAGCTAAATCTAATACCGATCAAATGGAGAGAAACCTGAAACATCTGCACTTTCATTCTTAAAGTCGAGGCGTGATCAGAGAGAGCTGAATAATTCGTTTAAAGCCCACAATCGCATTACTCCGTCTCTGGATGAGAGATGAGCGTAGTGCTGTTGCTTCGCTGTGAGTAACCCGTGCCATCTGCCATGCTTGTAGCTTCCTGCTGAGGCATCATTAATTACCACATCCTCTTTTGTTGGGTGGTGGAAAAAAATCAAACACTCACTTTAAGTACTTAAGTGCATGCCAGGAAATTGCAACTTATTTAATCTAAGGCTTTAATTCAGACATTTATTAAAAAGGGATTAGCAGCCATTCCGTGTACTGCTTCTATAGGACCCTTGACTATTGACGTAGTGATTGGTGATAGTGAAAGATAAGAAATTTAAAAAGCTGTGCAAGGTATAATTTAATGCTTTTTTCTAAATAGAACTTTTCTAGAAGTTATGACATACAGGAAACTGTATCTGTAGCATTCAGCCCGGAGTAATGAAGCCAGATGAGCAGGAAAAACTGCTACTTGTTCACCATGATCTATGTTCTCTTTTTCTCTCTCACCCACTCTATTACTGTCCCTGTTACAGGTTTTTTTGGAAACATAAAGGCTATTATCCAATGTAGCCCTCCTCAGTGCACAGTTTAGTATCTTAATTAGAGGGGGAAAGAGAGATAGAGATAGACAGAGAGTGAGAGAGAAAGATACATTCCCTCGTTTCACTCTCTATTTTTTGCTCACAGAGAGTGGAGGCCCGGGTGCTGATGTCAGGTTGTTGCTGCTCCTGTGCTAATGAGCTGTCAGGGATATGAAACTGGCCACTCGGGTTTCCCTGAAAAAAAAAAGAGGCCAAGGCTGGACTCGAGACCAGAGAGTCAGCGGAGGCGTTTTTACTGCTGCAAGCGCAAGCCGCACGCCCTGTGGACGGCCGTGTCAGACGCAGCAAGCTAAAGCAACAGAGCTGCCTCTGTTTCTGCCTGCAGCCTCACTCAATGCTGTAATTAGACCTTTTAGGTGCAAGCTCTGGAAGGGAAGAAGGAAAAAGTAAGGAGAAAAAAAAAATACAACATTTGCTTTGAGGGATTGATTTAATTCGCCAGGCCGCAGTGAGAAAATGTGAAAACTGCCAGGCTGCAGCTCCGGTTTGTTTC
This sequence comes from Tachysurus vachellii, assembly GCF_030014155.1. NCBI lineage: Eukaryota > Metazoa > Chordata > Actinopteri > Siluriformes > Bagridae > Tachysurus > Tachysurus vachellii. Next base: position 1,555,481 of record NC_083479.1, read on the forward strand.
ACCACGGGAGTTTGGCGTTAGAACCGATCTCCATGGACAGTTAAACGCTATAATAAAAACTCTCTCACTTTTTTCCCTGTGCTGAAAGAAACAGCTCTTCTCCAACAGCCATATGTAGCTGAAAGACGCAAATACAGAGCAGAGCCGAACAGAGTGGCCTGTCAGTGTGCCCGTGATCTCCGGTACCGTGCATCTCAGGGGCCTGTGGCAAGGAGGAGGCGGCACGAATTGGTTTCAGCTGCGTGTTACTGTGCAATTTGAAATGACAGCACAAATCATTCCTCTACTATTCACTGAGGATTATGCTCATACACAATGGAGGGAATGTAACTAGCTCATTATTCACATATGAAGCCAAAACATGTCACGGCAGCATATTAACAGTAGGAATTGTCAGAGAAGTTGAATGCTCCCACTCTCATGCTCGGTCTCATCGGGCGGGAGCAAAACGAATGTGCTGTGTTTCTCCTGAGGTCTCCAGGTATGCTTCCATCCAAACGGCTTTTTCAGGAACTGCTGAGAAGTCCGCAAGAGAAAAGAACAGGACACGATAGATGGATGACATCATCAACATAGGTGACATCAGGCTTATCCTACAATTTTATAAATCAATGTTCTTTTACTTTGACCCTCTGACGAAATCTTTCAAAGGTTATGTAGAACCTCGTGTCCTGCCTGATATCACTCCATAGAGAACCCCTTTAGGAAGCTGCATGGAACCTGTTTTGTGTTTCAGTACCATCCATTTTGTGCCCTTTAGAGTTTGTATTGCGTTCCCTTGTGTCGTTGAAGTGTAACTACAATCTTAGAAAGAACAGTTCCACTAGTACCCTAAAGGGTTCTTGGTTTTGACCTTCTGATTGAATCATTAAACTTTCAGGTTGAATCACATGACCTTTTAGAAAATCCTCCAAGGACAATCCTTATAGGAAGGTAGATGAAACCTTTCTTCTGTTTTCAGAGCACTTTTGATGTGCCCTTGTTGACTTTCCCTTGTGAGTCTGAGACCACCTGCAATCTTACAAAAAAATGTTCCATCTGTGACATTAAAGCTTTCCAGAAAATTCTTCATTCCCTTCAGGAAGGTAGATGGTACCTTACTTGGTTCAAAATAAGCTTTTTTGCCCCTTTGTTGGCTTTTGCCCATATACAACCCCCTACACTTAAAGCTTCCGACTAGTTTTAGAACCTCAGAACTTTCCAGAAAGGTCTCCAAATAGAACATTTTACGGAGCATATCGTCGCTGTCGGGCTGAAACCTCGTATGTCCAAATTTGGTCGGTTTCATATTTTTTCACATATCGATGCTATTGGTCAGTCCCCACGTGGGTCTGTTATTTTTACAAGTTATTAACCAATCTAAAGTCTTGAAAATAGCTTGAGCGCAAATCTCATAACTCCATTGGACACTTCAACTGTCCACCTCTTCCTCACTCCGTGGGAGAGCTTCACGGCATATTTCTCCTCAAGAAGAGTCGCAACGAATCAACACGTCTTCTGAGGTAAATGTCTTCAAAACACTGGGCTCAAAGAAAAAAAAATCTTGACCCCCGCTAGTTCTGGTGCTCGTCTGAGGACAGGAATTTAGCGCAAGACAATCCACTGTAACGCGGACTAAACCCTGTGCACTGCAGATAAGGTACGGCGTTTTTTTCATTTCCTGAAAAATAACTGTTTTGGAGATACGAGGATTCCGTCTGACAGCGACGATATACAGTACTCTTGTTGACTATACACTGAGCAGTCTATGATTGAAATGTTCTATGTAGCACCCTGAATGTTTTGTCTTTCTACAGGAGCATTAGAACCCCTTTTAGGATGGAACACTTATTGATTGTCCCTTAATTAAAAGACCAACAATCTTAGAAACAAAGAGTCTATCTAGCATGCAGCCTTTTTATACACTTGGTCAGCCTGAGGGGTTCTTTAAAGATTTTATGTAGAAATATTCCAGAAAAGACTCCAAGTATTTTTTAAGTAGCTACAACCCTTAACCCTCAAAAATAATTATGTTAGTTAGTAACAATTAGTTTTTTTCTTGTGAATTTCCTCTTAACCACGTGGTCATATCATCTTTAACTGGCTAGCATGCTAATTAGCCAGAATAATTAGCCAATTAAAACAAAGTTCAAATTCTAATCATCTTTTTGTACAGAAGAACTTCATAATTTTTTTTTTCTTATTTCTCCAGTTTACTTATTTTTTTAGTTAGTTACATACTTACTATAACCTACTTAAAAATATAATCATAAAAGCAAAAAAACAAAAAAAAAAACAATATTAAGTCTGATGGCAATTATTTCTAGAAACTTGTGTTGGTGAACAAAGTAGAGCAGAAACGATTTCACAGGGTTCTTTAAAAGTAAGGGTTTTATAGCCTTTACTACTGTTCAGATCTATGTAGAACCTTTTGGGGGTTTCAATAGTAGGACGACTGAAGAAGGAAATGCACCGAACTCACTCAAGCTAATCAAGTATTGGAACAATTCAGATGATGATTTAACCAAGGGCTACTGGCCAGGGAAAGTTGACATCACTACAATAAAAACATTATTGGAACATGGCCACAATCATAAAGCAGCTGGAAACAAACTCTATTACAAGATCCATTACCATTTATGGCATGTTCTCTTTATGTAGAATAAAGATAAGGTTAGATTTTGTTTCCTACATCGTTTAGGCATTTTGTATTAATGTCATTTCCATTTATTTCATCATTCTCACAAAACACACAGACATAAAGCTGACTTCCTGAATTCCAGGCTGCTGTCCATGGTGCTGATGTGCATATCTATCCCAGCGCTTCCCAACATTGGCTTCTATTTGTGCTTTTTTTTTTCTTTCACTATTATGGTGGTGATGATGGTTTTGGAGTCAGTAGATAATATTCCACACATCATTCCACACTTGCTTTTCAATCCAAAAAAAAAAAAAGATGAGCCACACTTGTTTGTCGCTCCTGATTGACTGGAATGAAAACCTGAAAGCTTTATTTTGTATAGAATTGTTCATCCTTGTCTAGACACACGCAAAAGAAATCACAACGAGTTCTCACTCATCTTGTTTACGCTGATGTCCTTGTCTTGCTTATAGACAGAAAAACAAGTGGGTGCAGGAGTATTTTTTTCACAATATACAGTATAAGGTCACATTAAAAGGTACCACTGTGTTCCTGAAGGTCCAATTATATGGTTTAAATTATGTTTCTCTTCTATTATGTTTCTCAGAGTAAAAGCACAAAAGCCACTTGACAAGCTTTATCTTAAAATCCCTGGTTAGTACATGTTTCCCCAAACGTGTAAAAGGTTTGACTTTAGTGCAACTAAAATCCTTCAATTAGCTGGAATCCATAGGAACTAGCCATTCTGAATTGCATCCTTACTGTCACATCTGCTCTAAATATATCGTATAATGATGCACTGCAGAATGTTAACTGGGGCTGGGATGCAATGGCAACAAATAACAATGTGAAGAAGTTAACAGTAGAACTTGTACAGTTCCTCAGCCTCAGATTCATCACTTGGTCTCAACTAGTGGAACTTTCTGGAAACACCTTCTGTCTAATGTGTAAGCCTAAGCTAACAAGATTCAGGGTATGAGATAAGGACACCAGAGATGGTGTACCAACTTGGGGTATGAGGAGAGGGACACCAGAGATGGTGTACCAACTCGTGGTATGTGGTGGGGACACCAGAGATGGTGTCACAAACACTCACACACACTCTGTGGACACTTTAAAGATGCATGTCTTTGTATTGGAGGAGGACACAGGAATACCTGGAGCGATCTCGAAACAATGTAGAGAACTCTACACACAGAGGGCAGAGGACGGACTTGAACCCACCGTCCTGAAAGTATGAGTCAAACATGCTAACCACAAAGCCTCAATGCACCACCCAACATACAAGTAATTAATGCAGACAAACCTGATGTAAACAAATCCAAACTCAGATGGTCTGAAAGCAGAATAGCGGAACTATGCTAAGTCAGGGATTACGTGTTACATCACAGCAAGTGAGTGTGTGTGTTTCGTGTGTGCTTACGTATAGAGCATGTGTTGGGGATTGATTCCAGGAGTGTGCGGTGCTTCAGTAATCAGGTCAGAATGTTGGTGAGTGCTGGGAATCAGAGTTCTGAATCTGACTCGGAAATGACGACACGCATGAGATTCGCTGTGACTGTGTCAGTATCAATAAAGCAATGCTACAAAAGAATAACAATTGTTTGTTGTTATTGTTGCCGTCCTGTACACAGCTTCATAATTTGATTTTGGATTTCAGTTCCAAGCCTAATTATAAACCTCTGTGAGAGTTCAGCCAGTGTTTGCTGTGCCTACGTTCTACAGCTTCATGACTGAGCAGTGTTTGTAGACCTAGCCTGCCACAAAGCCTCCACCTCCATGCTAAATGCTGTGTGAACTGCATAATTAGCGCACAGATCATTTAAAAGCCGGAGTTCGACCAGTGTTTGGATGGCAATCCAAGAGACCATCCGAGAAAGCAGCTAATTACCAGCCATGTGGCTGCAGTTATTGCTAACCCCCACCCACACACACAAACACACACACACACACATATCCCTTTGCACACATCCATGTATCTCAGCTCATCAGATTTAACACAGAGAGACAGGAGGAAGATGGAGGTTTTCGAGAAGGGAAGGTGAGTTGGTTCAAATACAGCACACCAGGAAGTACACACAGAAATAAAAAATGATACACATTCACACCCACGCTTGCCTCCTCCTCCTGCAGTGTGTGTGTGTGTGTAAGAGAGCGAGAGAGAGCCTGAGGCCAGCCTCACACACACGAAGCAAACACACATCCTTCAAAGCTGTGCCCAGGAGAGGAGAGTCACCAGCTGCATAATTATGTCGAAATAAACCTAACCCCAGCCACACGGTGCCGAACCACAGCCCCAGCTGAAGGGGGCAATCAAGCCCGACTTGATTTATGCCATCTACTTCTTGTCTAATGCCGACCGAATTGATACTCATCCCTCTCCTTTGTCCCATGAGGAACATTTTATTGCTTAAGATGCGTTGAATTTTTATTGCTAAAATTACTTCGGAGAAATAGCATTAATCAAAAATGAGGGATATGAGATCCTTTTGAGAGTCCAAACTGAGAAGCATATTAGATCAGAGAAGATCTCGTCCATGCTTTAATCTTTTTTAAAATCCCATATCTTTTTTTCCTTTTCCCGCGGAACGAACTGAAGCGGCCAGGATTCAGAAGTAACAGAAGAAAACTCTGCAATCAATCCAATCTTTTTTTTTTTTCTTTTTTTTTTATTTTATTCCTTTTGTTCTCGAACACACAGAGTCTGATTTACTGAGATCCAAAATAAAGAGGATAATTTGGTAATTTGCATCAATTTGATCAGTGACAATGTGCAGTTAATGGGACTGTTTTAGGTAATGAATGTAGAATCATTTGCGTAAAAGTCTTTATGTTCAAAACAAGGTTGAAATGAAGGAAATTTTCCTGAGCTCTACTTTTTTGGATCTCGACTTTGGATGAAATGCAATGATGCACAATTAAAAATATTATTGCTCTTTCTTTGTAGAACCTGTTTGTGTTTACACATATCTGTGTTTATCAGGTTTAATAACGAAACCAAGGTGCTAGCTAAGCTCCTACAGCTCTGATAGACCCTTTAGCATGACATTAACCATTAACTGCTATGCTAAAGGCCAGGATTTCATTCTGCCTTGCGTAAATATGTAGATATCTGATCGGAGGATTCACTGCGGCGATCCTGCTACAGATTAAGGTGCTAATTTAGGGCAAAATTGGTTAAGGTTCTGGGTTGTTGATCAGAGGATTGGGGTTTGAGCCCAACTTCTGCCAAGCTGCCACTGTTGGGCCCTTGAACAAGGCCCTTAACCCTCACTACTCCAGTGGTGCTGTACCATAGCTGACCCTGTGCTCTGACCCCAACCTCCAAAGTTGGGATATATGAAGAAAGAATTTCACTGTGCTGTAATGAAGATGTGACAAAATAAAGGCTTTTATTCTATTCTATTCTCTAATGTGACAGTGACAAAACAAAAGATTGGACAAATTGTCCCTCGTCAAGCTGAGATGGACCAAATCCGCCTCTGAAGCCGTTCAGCACAATAAAAAGCAATGTGGCTAAATTACTCTGAATGATAATGCTAACAATGAGCACTAATAATGTCTTATTTTAGGTCAGCTGTTATTGAGCATTCCCAGCATGCCGAGCGCTGTCATCTGTTTGTTGTGGGTTTATGTCCTATGTGTCTTTCTACAATCTCATGTGCCTGACTGGATTTGTTGTCCTATTGTGTTCACTAGTTACACTACACCCTGTTGTGTTAGCAGTCTAACAAAGGGATGCACTTATTTCAAGGGATTTTAGAACAGCGTAACAGATATTGCGTCATCAGGTGGGCGTGGCCTATTTGATAATCTAACCCTAACCCTAACCATAGTTTTTGGTTGTTTATTTGTTTTCGAAAATAGCTAAACTGTAAGATAATAAAGTATAATAGATATAAAATATAAAATTTACCTGTATGACTGTTTTGTCCTTCATTATCCATCGTAGGGCGTTTTTCCAAGACCTCCAGAAACACGCCCACTTTACGTCGTGGTAACGAAACCCCTGGAATTTAGTGAATGCCGTCTAACAAAGACTTACCATGTACTTGTTGTCTAATCCATGTTTTCCTACTTCCTGGTTTTGACCCTCAGCTTTTCTCCTCATTTCAACTCATGAATAGTCCTCGATTCATTTGTCTTTAAATAACTGACTAAATAACTGACCAAATAAAGCACACGTTGTATAATCGTATATCTAATATTTAGCTTTTAACAAGAGTAAATAATCTATCAAGCAAACTAGATGAGATCAGATTAATTTGTGTATTTGTGTTATTTTATTTTAGTACGAAGGTGTTAAGTGCTTTCCGCACTGACGTGAGAAAACCTCTTGAAGGGCGAAAAGAGGGCGCAGTTGTTTATTTAAAATCACGCTAACATCACAATTAGGGTTCAACTGTTTACTTCCTGCTTCACAGACGCGCAATAGAAGTGAAGTGGGAATTAAAATCACACCATTCCCTGTTTTTTTTCTGTAGAGTTAAAAAGCATAGCTCGGTGTTAAACTCTGCGGATCGAGCAAATAAGTCAGACTGCTAATGAGCAAGCTAGGAGCTTCAGAAGGAGGTGTAAAAGAATTAATCTATTATGAACAAAATAGTTTATGACACAAAAACAAAAGTCTAATCTAATCTAATCTAATATCCTCCTGTAAGACTAATCCTAACCCAAAACAACACATTAAACACACTTCAACAATATCTCATGGCTCTACCAGAACACAACTACATTACTCATCAGCCCCAGCATGTCACATGACCCACCGATCCCACACACCTGTTACCCCAGTACCCCGGTTGACTCCACCCCATCTCTCCTCAGCTCTGCCCATGTAGGAGGAACCCGGACCAGGTCTGACTCCACCCCTTAGACAGGAGCAGGGTAGGGCAGTGGTGGCTCAACTGGTTAAAGCTCTGGGTTGTTAATTGGAGGATCGGGGGTTCAAGGCCCAGCACAGCCAAGCTGCCACTGCTGGGCCCTTGAGCAAGGCCCTCAACTCTCCCTGCTCCAGCACTCTGACCCCAACCTCCTCAGTTGGGGTATGTGAAGAAAAGAATTCTATTGTGCTGTAATGTGTATGTGGCAATAATAAAGGCTTCTAAGGTAAAACTCCCTGAGATGTCATGGATTAGAACCCGTAAGAAAAAGCAAAGCATCGTGATGATCTAGAACCTGTGATTAAAACAGAGATTAAGTTTGGTCCTACACGATCACCCCAACTATGTAAAGCGCTATGAAGTGTTCTCTCTCCATACAGCATCCCAACATGCCCCTCCCTCACCCCTACACCTACCCCACGCACTCACTTTCAAATTAATTCCGTAGCGTTTGCACGAGAAAGATTAAATTAACAATTTGTTCCCATACATTGTCAACAGCTAATGGCTCATCGTCCCGCATGTTTTAAAGAAGATTAATTTGTTTAGTAATGCAGCAGAATGGCCTTTGTGGTCAGTGTGGCTTTAATGGTGTGTTTTACAGCCCTCCAGAGTGCCACACCGATGTTATAAAGCGCATTCTTTCTCTAAGTGAGCCTATTCATTTCAGCAGACGCACTTCATCCATAATACGGGCTTTTAATGTCCCGGCGTAACAAAAACCCATCCATTTCGCCAGAGCCCGCATTCCGCTCGCCAGAGAACGCCGGCGTTCCTGTCTCTCGTCTCGGAAATGAGAGCCTCGTGACATGGAAATCATGAATATTGACAGGAAATGCAGAGCTCGGTCCCGATGCTCATTTTACGATGTCAGGCCACGTTGCAGATCTAATTCATTTTCCACCCTGGACCATCTCACAAAGCTGCCAAGTGTGATGGATTGAGCGAGAAATTCATTTTCCCTCGGGATTCCAAAATCTTGCAACATTTTCCAGAAAAAAAAAAAAAAGGCAGCATCCCGTGGTGGTGTTGGTGGAAGGTGTGGATCGTTCATCTCAGCGCTGAAGTGGAGCGGTGTCACAGCATTTTACGCTGCACATGAGTCATAGGCTTTTTGACCAGGTGCTTGACCCATCGCTGGAGAACCATTTATGTACTTTGTTCATTATTCAACACTGAAACTGTAACACAGTAAACCCACGAGGGCGCAGGCTCAGGAGCTCAGTGACAGGAGAGGCTGAGTTTTTTTCTTTTAGTCTTTTTATACGAACGAAATTATTTGGGTTGACTGATTTTAACGATATGGAAAAATCACCTGGATTCATTTCACATGGAATCATTTGTATTTTTTTTTTGAAATGTGATAAATCTGTGATTACAACTTTAAAAACACGTAACTGACACCGAATCATCGAGCATGGTTCATGGTTCGATTCTGTGACGCGACAAAGACAAATAAAATTTGACACGTGCACGTTTTCCATGTCAAACCTTGTCGTGAGTCTCCACTCGGAAGAGAAAACGAGGCGAGCGAACTCTCTAAGGCTTTTTCCCGTGGCCTGTTTTTGAAGGGTCAGTGTTGCATGAAGTCAGCTAATATTTCCATTCTGTTTTACTTGAGCATGTGAGCTGGATGCTGAGTCAGCGCTTCCTCGTGCGAGAGGAGAGACGCCGCGCTGCGCTCGCAGGCACGACCGACAATAGTGATCGATCAGCAGCTCGGAGCGAAGCCTGCTGATTATATATCATTTGTGTGTATTGTGTTTACTTACTTAAGTGTAAAAGCCTCTAACCAAAGCCGTTTTTGCTCAGTTAGAATGCAGCACTAGGCACATTTCTTACTTTTCCTTTCTGGAATGTTCTGTAAGACGCACAATAAAGACGTACGGCGTGGAAACGCGTGCATTTGGGTTCGCAGCAGTAACGAGCTCATTAACAGGGCTGATGTTATCAGTTAGCTGTATGATGTATGTGTGTGTGTGTGTGTGTGTGTGTGATCATTAAAGCTGAAAAGATTTAAAGTCAGGATTCACTGGTGAGAGTAAAGTATTTTTTACATTTAATTATTCATGGAAAGGAAGGACGGTTTCGCCGGATGTTTCTCAAACAATCGAGAAGTGTTTAATGGGTGAAATGTGTGATGTATAATTTATCCTCCATGGGGTCAATTAGACCCTGTAACATTTATCTATAATGTATAAACTCCACTTTATAGAGCAGAAGAGCATGAGATCTAATATATACATTATATAGAGGAGAAAGTAAGAAAGAAAGAAAGAAAGAAAGAAAGAAAGACTCTGCAGGTTTGTCTCTCAGCTCACTGACACTGCGCAAACCCCCCACCCCCCACCCACCCCCCCACCCCCTCCCATGTGTGTGACATCACTTCCTTGTATTTGTTCACTGAAGGCACAAACACATCAGTGTGAACAGATACAGTGCTGTGTGTATATTCTGTAGAGTGAAACATGGCTCTAACTGTACCGTTAAGGCCTCCTTTATTTATCACCAGAGCTGATTTATATGGAGTCTCTCTCTCACACACACACACACACACACACACACACAGAGAGACACACACACACACATTTCTAAAGATATCACTGTTTGTTTGTACAAATGTCTTCCTGCTTTACATTCATCATGCTGATTTAACAAATTAGCTCACAGGTGTGTGGAAATGGTACAAAGGAGGTGATTAGCTCGCGTTTGTGAGCCGTTCTCGAGCAGTTTAGCCAGCTAGACACTGCACACGTACTGATGTGTGTTGCTACTACGCTACATAATGTAATGAGATAAGCGTGGGTTGTTTCTGACAATGATTGACATTCGTGGACATTTAATCATGGCTGTACAGTCAGGCCTTTTAATGCCTTGTTCCATTACACTTCAGTAAGTGCTTATTCCTGGTCAAGGTCAAGATCATGCTGGAGCCGGAGTCTATTCCAGGAATACAGCCTGGATGTTCTGGATGTTCATGCAGGGAGGAAAATATTCATACCTGGGAGCAATTAGGTGGTTTAGGAGCAATCAACTGTCTTGAACATTTGGGACACCCTGAAGCATGTGGAGAACATGCAGAACTCCACACTCCATAAGCTCAGGATTGAATTTTTGAGAGCTTTAAATACTGTGTAGCTTAATGCAAATGTTGGAGAACTCCACAGAGAACGTTGCGCTCAAGCTCGACGTTTCTCCAAATGAGAAGTGAGGATTGTTTTGTGTAGCTTTGTAACACAACTGCACACAATCAGTGCTAACAAGGATTAAGTGAGGCAGAGAAAACGCTGGGAGTATTTTTACGAGTATACCGTGATACCTTTTGAACTAAAACACACACCACACGGCGACTACAAAAATAGAAAACGGTGTGTGTGTGTGTGTGTGTGTGTGTGTGTGTGTGTGTGTGTGTGTGAGCCTGGGGTTCACGATGCTTGGTCTCCAAGTTTATTCCAAATGACTGAATGTATATTCCTGTGTATTTCTTTGATCCCTGATGAGCTCTAATGATCACAGTGAGCCATATTCACTTAAGATCTTCACCAGTGTGAAATAATGTGATGTTCTAGTCCACTGCTTTTCTCTCAGGCCATGTCAGTGTCCACTCAGCGCCGAGGTCCTAATGTGCACAAAAAAATGAGATACAAAAAAAAATAAATAAATAAAAAGTTTCCATTTTTCCTTTTACAAATTGATGAATTTAAAGAAGCTTTGCAAACAACATTCTGTTAACGAAGCCACGTTAGGTTTTTATCTACAAAAAAAAGGTTATGCCACTGCTTTTATTTAATTCATTTCGGTCCGTTTTAGGTTTGGTAAGCACATTCATTATTTGCCACGCTCCCTGTGGAGAGTGTGAAGGATGCAAGCCATGATTAATGCTCAGTCGCGGTGCCCACACAAGAGCAACAACCCAGCCAGATCTGCAAAACGGCTCTGAGCTGGAGCGAAATGAAGCCAGGAAGAGAATGAGAGAAAGAGAGAGAGAGAGAGAAGGAAAAGGAGAGGGAGAGGGATGGAGAGACGGAGGCCTCTGAGGATAGGCACTCGAGTCTCTGTTCTGCTGGAGTAGAGCACCTGATTATGGAGTGTCTCTCCGGGAGAGGACATGTTCTTGTTTATGGAGAAACGTGCGGCAGCATTAAAGCAGCTGCCTAAATCACGACACTACTGCTTTTTCCCAGCTGAGAAATTTAGCAGCGGAGCCACCGGCCACACATTGTGTAAAATAATACCAGCAGGTTGTGGGCGTGGTAAGCTCTCAGCATAAGACAGTGATTGTTTTAAAGTGTTTTGTTACGTGGGAGGTAGATGATTGAGCACGTTAATGATGTTTATGCATTATAACCGCGTTTATTTCTTTGGGGGCGTCGAACGATATTGGCTCTGAGAAGAGATACAATCCTTCATTTGCTGCAGTTTTGCCATGTCACACGGCAAAAATGAGATTTGGTGAACAATTTAGCGAAGCTAAAGAAGAGCAAATATGTGACTGATGGTAGACATCGAAGCAACACCAACAAGACAGCGATGCTTGTGCTGATCTCTGCAACAGCGCTATGCTAAAGCCAAGCTATTATGGGGATTATTATTTTTTTAAAGCACATTACCACTTTGTTACAATAATGAGGAACTCGGCACGCTAAGCTCCCCGGACCGTTTTCGGCCCAACGCTCCGAACGGAGTCACCGTCATAAATAAATCTGTGCGTAATGTGGAATGATAGCCTAGCTTTCTAGCCAAATCCTCCTTTAATTAGCTGCAGAGTGCTGCTGTTTCTCTGCTTGAGGGTGTCCTGTTGTTATCAAAGCATGGAATTATTTCTTCACACATTACTAACACCTCTGTTTATTTTTAAGCTTCTTGCAGAGAGATGCTAATTATCAAAGGATAAACTCAACTTTGCCAGAAAGCTTCAAAAAAAATGAATACAATCACTGGACCAATTACACCGTGATGTATGGACTTAATTATTTTTAGCCGTGAGGTTCTTAGAGTTTCATAAACGCAAGTGTATTTTTGGGATTACATCGAGAACAGTAGTTTAGTCTTTTTTTCGTAGAGTCGTAGAGTTGTACATTGTTCTTATATTCCTTCTCATGTTGAGAAAACTCGGGTCCAACAGACTTGGGCAACCTTATCGATGGAAGGCATCTACTCCTGGAACCGAGGCCTAAGGCGCAGATCTGCTGGAGTACATAAATATTCTTTTAACAGCAAGCAAGAAAGTGTAGTGTGTGTGCGAGCGAGTGTGTGTGTGTTCAGAGTTCAACTCTAGGCCACTTCAGCAGTTTGCAGGACGCGACCCAGGGAGCACCATCGTGTTGATCGTGTCTGGCACTTTCCTGAACGAGAAGAGAGAAGAACGAAGGTGACAAGTGATGAAGAATGAGTAAGGCACGCCGAGCGGGCCTCTGGCTTCAGGGTTCTCAGAGAACTCAGGAAGTGCTGCTGCGCACCATTTAATGACTTTCAAGCCCATGTTTCCTTGTTGGTGACATGTTTTTTTTGTGCACACACCAGAACAGTTGATCACAGAAGCAAGGAAAGAAACCCTGAGCCTGGGGAACGAGGCCCTCTGGGGGAGCCGTGTAAAGCTGGTTAGTCCAGAAACACTGATCATTTGTCAAAGCGACACCTAGGAGAATCCGGAGACGACGTTCGGAGGTGAGATCGGCAGCAGAATGCACGCCAGGAGCAATAGGATTCAGCTGGTTGATAAAGACTGCGACACACAAATCAGCATCCAGACAGCTCAATCTCCGATTCTGAGCGCACACAACATTCCCTGTTTCCCCCTGCGGGCTACTTCCGTTCCGTCTCCCTTCTTTTCCTTCTCTTTTCAGTCCCCAATCAGATGAAACTCTTTGATGGAGCTCATCAACACTAACATGCAGAGAACACAAGTCTAATACATCCAGACAAAAATCCTTTCCAACGAGTCTATCTCTCCAGAACCTTCCTACCCCGGAGACATGAAGAAATTTAGCCGCAGCAATACGGTTACTTTTCAGATGTCTGCAGAAATTCATGGTGCTGTTTATTTGTACAAGCCAAGTTAGGTATCTAGAGCAGTGAGTTATTCTGCCTTTGGGTACAGAACGTAACTATTAGAGCTATTTTTTTTCTCAGCTGCCGGTTTCTTTTGCCGGAGGTTTAATTAAATCACCTTATTTATGGAGAGATTGGCTCAGAGAGGACTCATTTACGCGACTGGAGGCAGAGTCGCCCTACGCTTTTGGACAGTTGCCAAAAATAACCCACATTAAAATGATAAAATGGTCAAACTCTACTTATGCTGCAGGGTTTGGGATGGGGGCACAGTTAGAAAGTGTGGCACCATCAGCAACAGAACAACCCTCATCAGTTTGGCTGGACATGAAAGCAGGTAATTTTGCTTTATTGTGTGTCCAAGCCTGTGTTGTGCCGAGGAAAAGCAAGAAGAGAGAAAGAAGCAGCTGCCAAAAAGAGACGTTAGGGAAAAGACTCAGCGAAGGCGAAACATCTGGCCTCCGATTTTTAATTAGAGTCAGCTCACCTCTGGGATTATTTTTAGTTCAAGAGACGAGGGATTTCTGCTCCTGGTGGACCTTACGATAATGTGGAGGCACCTGTATGCTGCTGCAAGGGTGTACATACAGTAAATGTGTGTGTGTGTGTGTGTGTATTTGAGACGATGAGCAAGTGTTCGCTAGTTCGTGATTGTGTTCCAATTTTCTAAAAGAAGGCTAAAAACAAAACAGCAAGCAGATTCCGTGTCTGTGCTATGAGGAAAATGTATCCGAGCTTCCATGCCATTAAAGGTCATCAATATGCTGTGTAATGTTCTGCAGGTTCTATTACACATGAGCGCTTTGGATCCGTTCCAAACCACATGCCAAGTCCTAGCTGGAGACCCTTTGTAATCCTGCCCGTGCATGGGGCCAAACCACAAATGATGGGGGGTGGAGTTAGGCTAGGAGTGTATGTGTGTCAGGAGAGAGCTGGGTTCTGCAAGGACACTTAGACACCTGAGATACAGAATTGATTTTGTTTCACTTAGCAGAGTCAAACAAGGGAGTGAGACACGTTGTGGAGCTGGAGAGGAGCCGATGCAGAACCTCTTCCTGGAAGCTCACTTTATGTCAAAAGGACTGAGTGTACAGTATGAGCAGCACTTTAACTATGTTCTGTTAATGTCCAACAGGTCTGTATTGCTGGACAGGATGTTCTTGCCAAGATTCCATTCAAGCTCAAATTCTCAAGGGATTAGGAATGAGAAATTCTAGTAATTGACTTGACTTCACAAAGCAGGCCACATCAAAGAGAATGCTAACCTTCTCCTTCTGGCTAGCTATCAATAGAGAAACCACTGGAACTCATGCTTGAGGTATGATGTACGTAGCAGATCCAAATCTCAGTAGCTAGCTAGGAAGCTTATCTAAAAACCAGTATTGCTAACATTATCAACCTCCTTCTTCTTACAGTATAATGGCAAATAAAATAAAATAAAACATTTCCATATGAAACGGGGGGGGCACGGTGGCTTAGTGGTTAGCATGTTCGCCTCACACCTCCAGGGTCGGGGTTCGATTCCCGCCTCCGCCTTGTGTGTGTGGAGTTTGCATGTTCTCCCCGTGCCTCGGGGGTTTCCTCCGGGTACTCTGGTTTCCTCCCCCAGTCCAAAGACATGCATGGTAGTTCGGATAAGCGGTAGAAAATGAATGAATGAATGAATGAATTTCCATATGAAACACACTGGGATTCTTTACCCAGTCAGATGTGCAGGACTGCTCGAGATGTTCCTGAATAAAGAAATGGGAAGATGATACCAAGAAATCAGAAATTTGGTAAGTTCATTCATTCAATCATCTTCTACCGCTTATCTGAACTACCTCGGGTCACGGGGAGCCTGTGCCTATCTCAGGCGTCATCGGGCATCAAGGCAGGATACACCCTGGACGGAGTGCCAACCCATCACAGGGCACACACACACACTCTCATTCACTCACGCAATCACACACTACGGACAATTTTCCAGAGATGCCAATCAACCTACCATGCATGTCTTTGGACCGGGGGAGGAAACCGGAGTACCCGGAGGAAACCCCCGAGGCACGGGGAGAACATGCAAACTCCACACACACAAGGCGGAGGCGGGAATCGAACCCCCGAAACCCTGGAGGTGTGAGGTTTCTGTAGTTATTAAAAACATCTCCACTTGGATTGCTAGTTAGCCAGCGAGATAATGTAACCTAATCCTCCTGACAAAAAAGTCACGTTTTTTTTTTTTAAATCACTTTTTGTTTAGTGGCGTCTGCATCAGTCCCTGCGAACGAGCTGTTACTGTAGAAACAAAGACATATTACAATGCGCACATTAATATACGCCTGCTGAACCAATCAGAATCGAGAATTCGGTGGTATAAAGGAAAAAAAAAGATAAACAATTGCCACAAAATGAGAAACGCTGCCATGACTGATGCTCCAATCCTGGATATTATTTTTTAAAAGGAGCAGCTGGGCACAGCAGGACTGGCGAGAGACTCTTTATTGAGAATGAACATAGATGATGGCGGCGGCCCGTTTGATTGAGAGTGAGTTATTGTGTGTGTCAGGCCTGTCCTCAATAAAGCCTGAACTGATAAAACATGCTCCCTTTTGACTGACACCTTCTAGTAATCCACCGTATGAATCCCAGAAAAGCCTGTTATGGCTTTTCCTCAGAGGAGGCTATAAGGACACTGGATTTCTACATCTAAAGATTTTTTTTTGCACTATTTTGCCGCATGGTTGCTTTGCAGAGACTTTACGAGAGGGTTATAATATCACATAGAGCCGCTGTCTGTAACTGTGTATGAACATAAACCTGAAATGATCGTAAAACTAAACTGTTCCGTTATTATGAGAGGAAGTATGAGATCTATATCTCTATATCTGGATCCATGGAAATGTGCAGAAGGATCCGTTCGCTCTGGTTGCGTTTTAATCTCATATGTGCAGTTGATATTTTTTGCTTTATTCCTGCCTACAATATTTTGTTGAATTGATGTAAATCAGTAGAATCCTGGGGGTCACGGTGGCTTAGTGGTTAGCACGTTCGCCTCACACCTCCAGGGTTGGGGGTTCGATTCCCGCCTCCGCCTTGTGTGTGTGGAGTTTGCATGTTCTCCCCGTGCCTCGGGGGTTTCCTCCGGGTACTCCGGTTTCCTCCCCCGGTCCAAAGACATGCATGGTAGGTTGATTGGCATCTCTGGAAAATTGTCCGTAGTGTGTGATTGCGTGAGCGAATGAGTGTGTATGTGTGCCCTGTGATGGGTTGGCACTCCGTCCAGGGTGTATCCTGCCTTGATGCCCAATGACGCCTGAGACAGGCTCCCCGTGACCCGAGGTAGTTCGGATAAGAGGTAGAAAATGAGTGAATGAGTCAGATTAGAATCCTGAGCAGGCACTTACTAAGGATGAAGGAATGAATAGATACATCTCTGTATGTTTGACTCACAAGCTTCATATCTGACTAATCACAACCAACAGACATCTTGTAAGCTTTCTGGCAATATTTCTAGATATGGCACTCGTTTGCACATCTGAAGTTACAGAAAATTCCAGATTAAATCGAATACCGAAGGGTCGGGACAATTGAGTCGGGTTTCAGCAACACAGAAAGCTGCCACTCGGCCTTGGCCTCGACGGCGGCATAATCATAGCCGGGGCAGGAGGAAGTTTTCATGTTTAATTAATAATGCTAATGAAACGTAATTAGCCCAGCTTATGAAAAATGCATTCAAATGAGAGATGAGCTTTATCCTTAAATAACAGGCCTCCTGCACTGGATTCAGTGTCCTATTACGTGCTAATTAGTCCGCACTGGGGACTGTTAATTTAACGAGCACACATCATTTTAATCTTCGAGCGAGGACCTGCGAATGTGTGTGTGTGTGTGTGTGTGTGTGTGTGGGAAAGACAAGACAGAGATACATGATGCATGACTAAGACATTAGTGACTAACATTTCAGTACTGACACCGGAAGTGGAAGTGAATCACAGGCGCCGTCTCTCATCTCAGAATAAGAACCAGGCGCCCTGCTGCTCCCTCTTGTTTTAACTAGAACCCCTTTTCGTTTTTTTTTTATTCCCCGTGTCACAGGTTTTCACACTCTCTGTGCATTTTGCTAAGGAATGGACAGAGTGTGGCAGTTCACAGCGTGCTCAGTATGCTCTCCTGCTGCACAAGGTGGTAGACTGTCACACCGAGTGTGTCCTTCTTCCCTTTTTTTCCCCCTGAATGCACAGCGACAGTCCAGCTCATCCATGGAAAATAGCGTTATGCCCCACGGGGACAGCCATGCGATCAGCTCAGTCTCCGTTTGATCCGTAGTCTCCTCGCAGGGCCGATTCTATCTGCACATAAAGCCATTAGATAGATCTGCGTGGCTAGATACACGCAGCCCATGTACTAAAGGTAATGCGGCTAATCCCGGCTCCGAGAGGGCGTCAGAGACATACGGCGTTGATTAGCATGTGCTTGAGAAGGGCAAGTAAAAGTGATGGATGGGATTCATGCACTGTATATGAATGTGTGTGTGTGAGTGTGTGTGTGCAAGTTTACAGAAAATCTCATGAAATTTACGTCTCAATGTTTCACACATTTTAATAGTTGCATTTTATGCACAGACGTTTATCACACATGTTTTTATATATATATATATATATATATATATATATATATATATATATATATATATATATATACATATATATATATATATGTATATATATATATATAAAATGTTTACTTGGGTTCAGTTTCAGGTTGTAGACACGTTTTTTTTCACATATGAGTGTTTGATCAACGTACATGATTTATATTGTGTGTGTGTTTACTTCTGAACGGCGTCGTGCATGCACTCTCACTCACACGGACAGTGAGTGTAGAAGACGCCAGCAGGGGGTTGGTGTGTTGCCATGGAGACGGGAGGCAGGCTTGAAAGAGCAGCAAGGTTCGCCCGACAGGACTCGTCTTAAATGGACTGAGGGAAAGCGAGTGAACCTCTCTCTCTCTCTCTCTCTCTCTCTCTCTCTCTCTCTCTCTCTCTCTCTCTCTCTCTCTCTCTCCGGGTCTCCCTCTCCATTTCATTACTCATCCACTTCCTCCATTTGCAAACACTCACACAGACCGACTGTTTTTAATTCCCCGGCATTTCAGTGTTTGGCAACATAACTACCTAGCGAGCTCGATCAGAAAGATTTGATTTATTTATGAGTACTGCATTCTCATATTGAATTTTCTTCTTTGGTAAAATAAATAAATAAACAAATAAATACATAAATGATTTCCCTGGGTGATAGTATTCGACAAACTCCCAACTAAAACCGAATAAAAATGAATAACATACAGAAAATCCGTTACCGTGACGATCCCGTTCCTCAGAAAGCTGTCCGTCTGTCAGGATGTTAGCATTGTGAGTTAGATCTTATCTGAAGCACTGAGTACTGTATCTGATCTTCACTGGAATGTTTGTCAGGAATAAAATTCAATTTGATTTAATATATTTGTATAGTATATAGTGTATAGTATATAGTGTATAGTGTGTAGTGTATAGTATATAGTGTATAGTGTATAGTGCATAGTATATAGTGTATAGTGTGTAGTGTATAGTGTATAGTGTATAGTGTACAGTGTATAGTGTACAGTGTATAGTGTATAGTATATAGTATATAGTGTATAGTATATAGTGTATAGTGTATAGTATATAGTGTATAGTGTGTAGTGTATAGTATATAGTGTATAGTGTATAGTGCATAGTATATAGTGTATAGTGTGTAGTGTATAGTGTATAGTGTGTAGTGTACAGTGTATAGTGTACAGTGTATAGTGTATAGTATATAGTATATAGTGTATAGTATATAGTGTATAGTGTATAGTATATAGTGTATAGTGTATAGTGTATAGTGTATAGTGTATAGTATATAGTGTATAGTGTGTAGTGTATAGTGTATAGTGTACAGTGTATAGTGTATAGTATATAGTGTATAGTGTACAGTATATAGTGTATAGAGTATAGTGTATAGTATATAGTGTATAGTGTACAGTATATAGTGTATAGAGTATAGTGTATAGTATATAGTATATAGTGTATAGTATATAGTGTGTAGTGTATAGTATATAGTGTATAGTGTATAGTATATAGTGTATATTGTGTAGTGTATAGTATATAGTGTATAGTATATAGTGTATAGTGTACAGTGTATAGTGTATAGTGTATAGTATATAGTGTATAGTGTATAGTGTAAAGTATATAGTGTATAGTGTACAGTGTATAGTGTATAGTATATAGTATATAGTGTATAGTGTAAAGTATATAGTGTATAGTGTATACTATATAGTGTATTGTGTATAGTGTATACTATATAGTGTATAGTGTATAGTGTATAGTATATAGTGTATAGTGTACAGTGTATAGTGTATAGTATATAGTGTATAGTGTACAGTGTATAGTATATAGTGTATAGTGTATAGTATATAGTGTATAGTGTACAGTGTATAGTGTATAGTGTACAGTGTATAGTATATAGTGTATAGTGTATAGTGTATAGTATATAGTGTATAGTGTATAGTATATAGTGTATAGTATATAGTGTATAGTGTATCGTATATAGTGTATATAGTGTACAGTGTATAGTGTATAGTGTATAGTGTACAGTGTATAGTATATAGTGTATATAGTGTATAGTGTATAGTATATAGTGTATAGTGTATAGTGTATAGTATATAGTGTATAGTGTACAGTGTATAGTGTACAGTGTATAGTGTGTAGTGTACAGTGTATAGTGTATAGTGTATAGTGTACAGTGTATAGTGTATAGTATATAGTGTATATAGTGTACAGTGTATAGTGTATAGTGTACAGTGTATAGTATATAGTGTATATAGTGTATAGTGTATAGTATATAGTGTATAGTGTATAGTGTATAGTATATAGTGTATAGTGTACAGTGTACAGTGTATAGTGTACAGTGTATAGTGTATAGTGTACAGTGTATAGTGTACAGTGTATAGTGTATAGTGTACAGTGTATAGTGTATAGTGTATAGTGTACAGTGTATAGTGTACAGTGTATAGTGTATAGTGTACAGTGTATAGTGTATAGTGTATAGTGTATAGTGTACAGTGTATAGTGTATAGTGTACAGTGTATAGTGTACAGTGTATAGTGTATAGTGTATAGTGTATAGTAGAACTATATACAGTTCTGTAACCCACAGTGTGTTGTGCTGAGATCGGAAAATTAATCAAAGACAACAGGGATGTGACTGAGCAGAATGAATGTTTTTTTTTTACGTGGTAGTCCAGTGGTTAAGGTGTTGGGCTGTCAATCAGAAGGGTGTGAGTTTGAACCTCAGGTCCACCAATCTGCCCCTGCTGGGCCCCTGAGCGGGGCCCTTAACCATCAATTACTCACTTGTATAAAATGTTAGTCGCTCTGCATAATGATGTCTCCTAAGGAATGGCTGTTGTGTCAAGGAACTGTCTAAGACACAGATATAAAATTAACACCTTTTGCACTAATCAGTGCTGGAGAAAGAAAAGTAACATTTACTGTATTTTTTTCGTATAATTTTTTCCAAAAACGATTCGTAATAAAATTAATAAAACACTACTCAGTTATAGGAAACCCGTCGAATTCATGCTTTTACTACAGTTTATTTTACTCTAACAACATGACACGGGATGTTTTATCACTTCTTCATCTTCATCTTCATCACCATCCTCAGTTTTCGACGTAGATCTTATCTATAAGATAATTCTACACCAGCCGCCCGCTACAGTACATTCGCTGATTTTCTGTCCCGTGTTATTTAAAGAATCTGCTCATCTCCACATGTATTATTTCTTTGTAATATTTTTGCTTCGTGTGTGTCATCGATACGTCTGAACACGCGACGTTACGCGCTAACCGTTTGAGTAACACAAGATGATAGAGAATGATTAAAGGTGTAGAGGATTGATTCAGGGCTCAAGTGCGTACAGTGCGGTGTTGATTTAAGGTTTAGATAAAAACCATTGTTGTTGATGTCGGCGGTGGTAAACTGGAATAATCCATAATCAGGACACCAAAAAGGCTGGGATTTACTACACAAATCCACATTAGGACAAATCAATAGGAAGATACATGTCAGTGTAAGCAAAGAGCCACGGAACGGAAATGTATTGAAATCTGCACTCCAAACCATCTGATATTCCTGATGGTCTTTTTTTTTATGCTGTATTTCTATGAAGAGAGTCGTTTCTTTATTTCAACATTGTTTATTAAGGAAGCTACGCTAACCATTTGCTCAGACCATGACTCAGGATTTTTACTCCGAACTCATCAGCTGGGCTTTTTTTTTCCTTCGAGTTAATCACGTTTAAACAGAATCGGAATGCTTTGTCAACTACAAAGCCACCAAACATCTGTACATCATATTAGCCACCAAACATCTGTACATCATATAAGCCACCAAACATCTGTACATCATATTAGCCACCAAACTTCTGTACATCATATTAGCCACCAAACATCTGTACATCATATTAGCCACCAAACTTCTGTACATCATATTAGCCACCAAACATCTGTACATCATTTTAGCCACCAAACATCTGTACATCATATTAGCCACCAAACGTCTGTACATCATATACTCTTAGTCAGGCTCATAAATATTTGGACATTTGGTTTAGTAAAGAGAATACTTTCTGATTTAATCTGGTCTCGCTTCTTCAAAAGATCTCACATATTGATGTTAAGACGATCGGTTCCTCAGATGTTCCCTGGCCAGGTGTGTGAGATCCTTCCCTCGTTATTTCACTTCATCCGAATAAAGATCTACATTTAAGTGACTTACAACTGAGCAATTGAGGGTTGAGGGCCTTGCTCAGGGGCCCAGCAGCGGCAACTTGGTCCTGGGGTACGAACCCATGACCTTCCGATCAGTAGTCCAATACCTTAACCACTGAACTACCACATCCAAGATCTACAGCTGATTTCATCTACAGCTTGGAATCTGTTCCTCTTAATATCAGGTAAAACAAAGTCAACAAGAAGAAGAAGAAGAGAAGACTTCATGAGTTATTACTGAAGGTTTACCACGTGATGCTTTAGCTAGAAATCATCTACAGACGCTTGTACACTTCTACAATAACTGACATATAGTCAGATGATGAAAGATCAACGTTAGGCAGAAGGAGTACGATGAAGAGAAAGAGCTGAGCTGCTCATGATCTAAAGTGTGCCTCCTCTTCATACAGCTGTTGGATGAATTGTGGAGTGTATAGAACAAAAACATCTGCTCGTATTCAACCGAGAAACTCATCACGCTGCAGACAGTCCATGACCTGCAGCGTACTTCGCTTTTTTTTTTCTCTTAATCACTTGAATCCGATTGATCCGATCTCAGCTACATCACTTCCAGCAAGTTGTTTTCCTAATAAATTTAGACAGCATTGTTTTCTAAAATATCGACAAACTACTAATCTAATTTCAACCACCAAGAGGTTACAACGACGGACGTGTTTTAAACCCATCGGTCAACACCACGTGTCATGTTAATGAAACAGAAAGTGGTCTTTAACTCTTTAACTCCTTTACAGTGACTCAGCTCCGTCGCACCAGACCCCGCAGTCGGTACACGAGATCGTACGATGTTCAGAACATCTAAAGCTTTGTGAACCATTCATTCATTCATTCATTCATTCATTCATTCATCTTCTACCGCTTATCCGAACTACCTCGGGTCACGGGGAGCCTGTGCCTATCTCAGGCGTCATCGGGCATCAAGGCAGGATACACCCTGGACGGAGTGCCAACCCATCACAGGGCACACACACACTCTCATTCACTCACGCACTCACACACTATGGACAATTTTCCAGAGATGCCAATCAACCTACCATGCATGTCTTTGGACCGGGGGAGGAAACCGGAGTACCCGGAGGAAACCCCCGAGGCACGGGGAGAACATGCAAACTCCACACACACAAGGTGGAGGCGGGAATCGAACCCCCAACCCTGGAGGTGTGAGGCCAACGTGCTAACCACTAAGCCACCGTGCCCCCCGGTTTGTGAATCTATTAATGGGTTAAAAGTAAATTTATGTAAGCAGGCAGCTTAGGACGAAGCATATGTGGTTACCTGATGAAGAGAGGTGAGAGACAGACGGAGACAGATGGTACATGTCAAGCCGTCTTCACATTTATAACACAAGGAAGGAAAAAAAAACATATTTCTGTACGTACCCATAACATAACACCTCTCCAGTAAAGATCACATCGACACCAGCAACATGGCTGTGCTTTATTATTCCAGACTGCGCGACAGATGCCCCCGTTTTTCATACGAGCACCTACCCCTGAAAGAAGCCCTGGTATCCAGCTAATTACACTCCGTAATAAAGAACGGCATGCGGCTGTGTGTTGACTTTTACTCGGAGTGTTGTACGTACACAGGTCACCCTCTGACATTCTATACTCCTCGGAGCAGAACGCCAGCTATTTCTACGGAATAATAACAGCAGCGCGGTTCAGAGAGGCTTTATTCACAGGTACAGACAAGTGGCATCCGTGCTGAAATGCAGAAGATGACTGTGACCTTTTCAGGGCTGAATCAAGCTTGACATGGATTAAATTAATATCACAAATCAGCTCGAGTGATTTGCTCATTTTGCACATGGCGTTTTTATAAACACACACACACACACACACACACACACACACACAAAAAAAAAAAGTGAACTGGAAAAAAGGTAACCAAGCAACAGGCCTTTGCGAGATCCTGACCCTTTTTTCTTCGGCACGATGTCAAATATTCAAATTAGATTAAAATGACTTGGTGGAGCTGCAGTTTTATTTGTCTGCCCTACTTTTCTTTTTTATCACTGGCCCATTAAGTCCTCGCACTTTTGTCAGTTTCTCACTCCTTTTTTTTTTCCCCTTCCCCGTCACATTCCTAACTCTCTCCCACTCGTCACAGTGTAGTGAACACAGACAAAGCTGATGTGAGTGGAAGAGCGTCGCCGTGCACTAACTGGAACGCTCTTCTGATTGGGCTTTGTCTCTTGTTGGTACTGTACTTTAAACTGGAGCCAATTCGGAGGCAGTTGAAATAACAGAGTTGGGGCTTTTTATGGTTTCACACTCGGTATTTAAGTGCATTGACCCCGTTGTGTGAGCAGGTAAGAGCTCTGAAGTTGTGGAGTGTCCAGGTAAGTGGTGCACTCGGGTACTGTTAGTCTGGTGAAGAAAAAAAAAAAAAGTCATGTGTTTATACCTCGAGCTGCTCCTATGATCCCTTTACACAAATAACAGCAATAAGTGTTTCACAATTTAATGCATACATTATTCATTTGTTTATTTATCTGTTGGCTTATTTACTTCCTGCATGTGTTCATATTATTATTATTATTTATTATTTATTTATTTATTTTTTACACTTTTCATGTGTAGTTGAACATTTTACTTTTATTTATTGAAATAAAGAAATAAACAATAAATCAATCAATAAATGAATTCATAAATTAATAAATAAATAAAATAATTAATTCATAAAAAAGGGGGGGCACGTTGGCTTAGTGGTTAGCACGTTTGCCTCACACATCCAGGGTCAGGGTTCGATTCCCGCCTCCACCTTATGTGTGTGGAGTTTGCATGTTCTCCCTGTGCCTCGGGGGTTTCCTCCGGGTACTCTGGTTTCCTCCCCCGGTCCAAAGACATGCATGGTAGGTTGATTGGCATCTCTGGAAAATTGTTCCGTAGTGTGTGATTGTGTGAGTGAATGAGAGTGTGTGTGCCCTGTGATGGGTTGGCACTCCGTCCAGGGTGTATCCTGCCTTGATGCCCGATGACGCCTGAGATAGGCACAGGCTCCCCGTGACCCGAGGTAGTTCGGATAAGCGGTAGAAGATGAATGAATGAATGCATTCAAAAATAGCACTTCTTTCCTTATCTTTTGCATATAAAAAAAAAAAAGAGACTTTTTCATTGTAACTTTGAACAATGTTTTAAACTCATGGTATCTCAAGTATGTAACTTAGTGATCCAGCATTAATGTATTCAATGTTACAGATTTATGCACTTATGTACGTCGCTCTGGATAAGGGCGTCTGTCACATGCTGTGAATGTAAATGTAACTGTAAAAAAATAAATATTTATTTTGGTTGAATTTCATAGACATTAGTCAGATGAGTCAGATGTAAAATTTCCTTTTTCTACACTCTGCAGTCAGGTGGCATTTTCATCCGGACTAAAATGATATAGTTGATGCTACAGTAAAGGGCAGATGCAAAACAATTTGCTTAGCTTTAGCAGGTCAGAGTCGGTGGTATTGTTTTGTGCTCCACGTTATCCGTGGATCCGTTCAGAAACCGTAAACTCAGACAAACGAGGAACTAGAATAAGATCCAGAAACACCAAACGACTTCCAGCTTCAAGCTCTTTTTTTTTTTTTTATAGGATAGACCGCTTGGTTAATAAAGTTCCATCAGACTCACAAGAAGAAAATATCATCTCCATGGAATCATTAAACAGCTGAAGACTTCATTATGCTTCACCAGAGCACATTATAAGAGTATAGAGTATATGCTGAGGTAGTGTTCATTCTCAGGACACAGAACGCTAGCTTTACATACCGTACTGTAGGTTACTGTGTGTCAGGAGGTCCACCTTCTAAACGCCGGTCCATCTCCAGACTGTTAGGCTCCATGCCACGGACGACCGCGTTATTGGGAAACAATCCAAAGCTTCCAAATTTCAAGTTTCTGAACAATAACGAAAAAGATAACGAGCCGTAAAGTTCTGACCCTCCGTAAGGTCAAAGCAGATGCTGATTTAAAAGTTAACCATGGGACATAAGGTTTCCAGAGAAACAGTGTGTTTCAGACAAAAGGCCTTCTTCTGCTGCGGTGTGTAATGCCAAGGTCCCGGAGCTGTAAAATAAGAATCTGCTTAATATTTTAAATGTTAATGCTGCTTATCAGTGCAGTAGGGACTGATTCTGAATATCAACTATTTGTGCAAAGCCTTTCTAATATTATCGTATATAGATATAGATATAGATATGCAGCTGTTGGACATTATTTTTGAACAAAATGTCAGATTTTTATGGAAATTCGATCAACACAACATGCATAAAACATGCTCCGAGCATCACATCATCAATACAAATAACAAATCCCGAGTTAAAGCCAACGTAGAATGCGCAGGAGCCGAGATCTTATTTACAGAGACGTGAACTTTTCTGCACCTAGCGTGACTGGGAGGAGCTGTGTTTATTAGCAGAGTGTTTGGAAATGTTCTGCCTGAGAAGCTTTGTAACCTTCAGCCAGATTGGGATTAATTAGTAAAAAGACATTAAAACGTTTTATCTTGCCTTGATTGACTCGTAGACGTTTCAGAAGGATCCGGATGACGGAAAACGCGGTAATAGACGAAGCTCTGGAGACCGAGCTCTAGAGACGTCTGGGCGTTTTTTTTTTTTTTTTTGTATAAACGGAGACAGAGGAAATCTTACCAGATAGCAAATGAGAGGATCTGAAGGGCTCCTCTTTGTACTGCGTTAGAAGTCAGGTGTAGTTTAATTAAAATGGAAAGCACAAAGGTTATTTTGAGCTCGTATTCAGTGCGTAATTGCATCTGTTGTCAAGGGAGTATATCGATGGTCCATGTAGGCCACGGGCTCATCACTGCTTTTGTTATCCGCTCTCGACATTACCGGCATCTCCTTAAATGTCAGGGTTTGGCTGATCTCCAAAACGACCTTTCAACCCTGACGGAGTCGCCCTTTTTAGCCTTCGGGCATCAGAATTATTATCTTTTTGTGGTTTGAGGAGTTCAGAGCTGCGTCTATAGAAGAGCACTTTTGCTTCACAGATGCTTCAGGTTGCAGTGCACGTGTCAGGTCACGTATGTGTGTGTGTGTGTGTGTGTGTGTGTGTGTAGAAATCAGCATACCGTAAGCTGGAGCATCTACACCTAAGAAAGAGGATGATGGGACAAAATTATCGAGATATCTGTTGGTCATGTGTTCTTCAGTCGTCCTCTTCAGGAGGTCCTGGAAAAAAACAAAACCAAAGCAGTCCTAAGAAAGCAGTAAAGAAACGTTCCACCATAATTCTGATCCGGTTTGCACTCCTGAGCCGTGCGATTCGACGTTGTGAAAGGTGTATGGAGTGAACGCGGAGGCTGAAGAACCTGTAAACGAAACTTAATTGAAAAGACAGCAGTCGGTTTAATTCGACAGAGAGTAAATTAAATATCTTAGCACGTCACAAGAGGTGGAATTTTTAGCACATGAACGTGAGACTTCCCCGTCAGGAGCGTAGGGATGGAGCTGGAGTGTGGGTGGGTGGGTGGGTGGGTGGGTGCTAGCGACGCCTTTAGCTGTACAAAACACCATGACACACTGCTCCGATGTCGACACATTACAACATCAAAGCACGGAGAGCGCATATAAACACAGAACGTGTTACATCAAAGCAGCACGCTTCTTCTTCATCATCATCATCATCATCATCGTCATCGTCATCGTTGTTTTCTTCTTTTTCTTCTTCTTTACCCCCTTTTTCCTGCTGCCGCACCTCCTTCCAGTCACAATGCTGGATGTTTTTTGACCTCTATTTCTCTGTGATTACTCATATATTCCTTCTTGTACATGTTTGAAGATCACGCTTAGAAATGAAAAGCAGGCCACTCGATGGTGAAGGTGCTCTCCTTAAGTAGCTCCTGGAACAACATTCTATCTCCTGCTCCTAAGTTATTTCGATAATAGCCTCTGGATTTGCCGATCAGCGTCTGGACGTGTCTGCTTTGCACAATTGATTTTTCTTTTTAAACACTGAGTACATTTGGCTGAACTCTAACTTAAGGTCTACTCAAGGTATTTTGTTTGAGTCCCTAAACTAAACGTTAAATCTCTAACCGTTCCCAGTGGTTTACATTTCAACGACTTCGCTTTTCTCCAGTGTGGATAAAAAAGTTGCAAAACAAAGAATCCTAAGCACAGAATACACACACACACACACACACACACACACTAGGTTATCTAGGTAAAGGGAGCTTTGGTGTTTAACCCTAAAACAAATGATTCCATATTAGAGAGGAGCTTTTCAATGTTTATCCCACTTTGTTCATTTTGCCATTTTTTCATTCAACTTCTACTATCTAACTGTTCTCTAAGACATGGCAGCTACAGCTAAAGACTCTGCAATGAGCTCACAGACGTCCAAGAGTTTGCTAGCTTTGATCTGATTGATCTGTAAATTTGATCGGATTGATCTCTATCTTTGATCTTATTGATTCCTGGCTTTGATCTGATTGATCCCTGACTTTGATCTGATTGATCCCTGGCTTTGATCGGATTGATCTCTAGCTTTGATCTGATTGGTCCCTGGCTTTGATCTGATTGATCCCTAGCTTTGATCTTATTGATCCCTGGCTTTGATCTTATTGATCTCTGGCTTTGATCTGATTGGTCCCTAGCTTTGATCTTATTGATCACTGGCTTTGATCTTCTTTATCTCCTGCTTTGATCTGATTCTTCCCTAGCTTTGATCTGATTGGCAGGAGACAGGGCAGTGTCCTCCGTCTGAACCCACGCTCTCCTGTGATCGCCCCTTATACAGGTTTTTGAATCGAAAGCTAAGACACTCGGCATGATGTACTTCAGCAGTCTAGAAACAACAGAAGGTGCTCAGGGCTTCTCTTTATCTTTAATGTTTTCTATTTATTATTTAAGAACTGAAATTTACCCAATCTTTTACTTACGACTCAGCTAATGGTGTTAAAAAAAAGGGAGGAAATTTTAGTTGCCTTTGAACCGAGATGAGTAAAAAAAAAAAGGCCAAGGCGAGCTTTGTTTAAGCAGAACATTCTCCTGGATAAATATTGCTTTTCCCCCAGTTACTGCCATCGCCGTCGATGTCATCAGCATGTGACATTCCTGCCCTTTTAAAACTCTCTCTCTCTCTCTCTCTCTCTCTCTCTCTCTCTCTCTCTCGATGCACCAGTTGTGTTCCGGCTGCCTTTGATTTATTTGAAAATATCCTCAAGCTGCACCGCTTTCATCATCTGCTTAAATGAGGACACTTAATAGTTTCGTGTTTGTAGCTATTTAGCCCGCTGAGCTAACAGTAATAAACTGTGCATACAAACCAGACTATTTGGAGTCAGACTGAGGTCAATATTTATTTTAAACTATCTTTATTTTGGCTTCATATAAGAAGTCCACAGAAGCAGTAATTCCTGGGTTTGGACTGGATTCTCAGGTTGTGTTGGGAATGAGTACGAACCCCAGACTGTACGGAACGCTCCGGAAGCTGATGGGTGCCGTGTCAGGTGTCTATAATTTCACCGAGCCACAGCTACGAATTAGAAACAAAATCACACACTCGTGCCATGAAGAACCGAGACGTTAAATCTGCGTAGTCGTGCAGTTTGGAACATTTTCCAACGCAGGTACGATATTATTTTCAATTCCTGCGTAATGACTAAACGCAGACAGGGTGGAAAATATATACATGGTGTATTAAATTTAGGAGAACACAGACGATGAAGATGACATGCATGGCTGAGAGAAGTAATGGCTGTGTGACATCAGCCGTGCATCTCCATTCTCCGAGGCATAAACACGGATAAGGCTGTGAGAGATAAAGATGTCCGGAACGTTCCGCCGGAGGACGATGTTTGCGGGACGGATTCTACTGAAAGTTCATTCACTCATTCATCTTCTACCGCTTATCCGAACTACCTCGGGTCACGGGGAGCCTGTGCCTATCTCAGGCAACATCAGGCATCAAGGCAGGATACACCCTGGACAGAGTGCCAACCCATCACAGGGCACACACACACACACACATTCACTCACGCACTCACACACTACGGAGAATTTTCCAGAGATGCCAATCAACCTACCATGCATGTCTTTGGACCGGGGGAGGAAACCGGAGTACCCGGAGGAAACCCCCGAGGCACGGGGAGAACATGCAAACTCCACACACACAAGGTGGAGGCGGGATTCGAACCCCCAACCCTGGAGGTGTGAGGCGAACGTGCTAACCACTAAGCCACCGTGACCCCCCTCTACTGAAAGTTGACTAGTAATAAAGAAAAGAACTAGTCAGAGTTGTGAATTAAAAAAAACAATACGAAAAAATACAGTGACCAGAATGAAATACGGTGTTTACACTGTTGCCATGGGAACCAAAGTCATTAAGCCATACAGAGTGAAAAAAAAAAGCTTTCAGATGAGTAATGTTCCCTAATTCAAATTCTCTTTCAACATTTTGGTCTTTCTGTGATTAAGCGCTTAAACATCCAAAATTCATTATACTATCAGAGTCGGCTTCCTGTGATCGCTTTGGGCCTCTGATGTCATTATAGCTCGAGAAAAAAAAAAAAAACGGATTAAGCTATAAGTGACTCTGACCGCATTGCTCACGATTTTGTCGACGCAATAAAGTCGTTATCTCGTGTAAATAGAATTCTTCTCTTAAACGTTAATTGTTCTATAAATATGTGAAATGAAGTCTCGTCATGTTTAGCATCAGGAGAGCAGGCATCGTACAGTAGGAGCGTGTGGTCCCTCGTGCCGTCGCCGTGTAATCTTCCTAATGAGGCGGATGTTAAAGAATAGAATAAAACTATTTCAGATTGCTTGAAGGCAGTTTGATTGTTTTTAATTCAATTCAATTTTATTTGTAGAGAGTTTTTAACAATGGACATAAGACATTATATTTCAATTTAAACAGTGGTGGCTCAAGCGGTTAAGGCTCTGAGTTGTGGATCAGGGTTCAAGCCCCAGCACTGCCAAGCTGCCACTGTTGGGCCCTTGAGCGAGGCCCTTAACCCTCACTGCTCCAGTGGTGCTGTACCATGTCTGACCCCATGCTCTGACCTCAACCTCCAAATTTGGGATATATAAAGGAAGATTTTCACTGTTCTGTAATGTATATGTGACAAATATAAAGCCTTCTTTATTTTTGGGGGAAGTCGTGGCCTAATGGTTAGAGAGTCTGACTCCTAACCCTAAGGTTGTGGGTTCGAGTCCCGGGCCGGCAATACCACGACTGAGGTGCCCTTGAGCAAGGCACCGAACCCCTCCAACTGCTCCCCGGGTGCCGCAGCGTAAATGGCTGTGTATATATATATATAATGGGTGTGTGTTCACGGTGTGTGTGTGTTCACTGCTGTGTGTGTGTGTGCACTTTGGATGGGTTAAATGCAGAGAACGAATTCTGAGTACGGGTCACCGTACTTAGCCGTATGTCACGTCACTTTCTTCTTCTTCTTCTTTCCTTATGAGGAAGCCGGAGGTAACTGTGGATGGAAGAGGAAGTAAACAGACTTATCCTCATTTGGGTGACACTTTTTTCCCGTTAAGGAACTGTGATCTATAGACGTCACTCCGACCCAAACACTGACTTTAAATCCAAACACAATTAACACAAAAAAAATGCGTAAACTAGCCACAGATCTCATGCCACTATCTAATCCTGTTCATCTAGAT